>NC_143021.1:130706952-130844452 GCF_055824585.1 Amblyomma mixtum | reverse complement strand
GCGCACCCTTTTGCATTTTCGCTCGATGCGAAGTGCGCATCTACCCGGTCTTTTGATTTTGCGCCTACTAAATGGTGTTATTTCCACTCGCGGCTTTCCATCGCGATACCTAAGCTTGGTCGAGTGCTTAGGCAGTTCCTTCTTGCCTCTGTCACTACGGCTACGTACGATCTCGCACTTTTTGAGCCGTACACGCGTTTTCCTTGCGCGCGCGTGCCGCTTTCTGTGGGAGTACGGTTTCTCCCGTGACTGCAGTGGAAAGCGAGAGCCTGCATGAGAGCCCGTGCCTTTGCGCGTCTTGCTCTCTCTGTGCTCGCGGCAAGATTCACCCCTGCCTCGCTCCTTTCTTTTGAGCTTCTTGAGCAGCGCTCTCTTGAATATCGGTTTCCTCTCTTGAAACTCTTTCTCGCGTGAATGCTTGCATGCTTTCTTCTTGCAGTTTATTCTACCGCCCAGATCCATGAGCCTCGGCACACTTATGCGCTTCGCTTTGCGCGATAGCGATGCCTCGCACATTTCTCTAGCTTTGGTTCTGACGTCAGTTTCAGGGCTAACCACGTGACTGACTTGACTGAAGTCATTTTGCCGGCGACGCTGACGCTTCCGATGGTGGAAACCCGTTTTCGCGCGTTTGCCCTTTCTCTCTTTTCGACAGCGCCCGTCTTTCTTATACCTGCCTTTCATCTTTCGGCGGCACCACTCTGTCTTTTGCCTGCCTTTCACCGTCTTTCGGTGACAGCTCTCTCTCATGAGCTTGCCTTTACTGTCCTTTCGGCGGCAGCACTGTTTGTCGGTCAACTTGTGGTGATAGCTCACTTTTCGGAACTGGCTGTTACTTTCCTTCCGGTTGCAGCTTTCTTTCTTGTGCTTTCTTATCATTTTCTCCTGAGGAAGCACATGCTGCTTCCGTCGCCTAGGTCCCTGTTCTCTGACAATGTCACTATGATTCTCAGCCGATTCATATGTGCTACCTAGATCAGGCCTGTCTTTAGCGCCTTTACTAGCGTCCTCCAAACTGCGCTCTTCCTTGTCAGCCTCTACGAGTGCACATTCGTCCTGTTCTTTCTTGGCTGGAACGACGTCTACAGCTCCCATGTCGTCTGGGAGGTTCTGTGCTCCACTGTCGTCCAGCACCTTAGCTTCTACAGGCGCGGACGAACCAGTGTTTTCTGTCGACATTACTGCTGACACGCAGCTCTCGTCATGCTCCTGACGCGTTTCAGCCAATTTCGGATGAGGGTCGGCTCTGCACTCAGTCGCGGTGTTCCCGATACTGCAGCTGCTTTCTGGAAAGTCGCAAAGCTCAGAGCAGTGCGAAAGCACGCGACTCGTTTCGCATCGCTCGCTGTAAACACTAGCGCACAACTCCGCGTCCGCAAACTCTATATGCGTCCGCATCCGTTGATCGGAAGTCTCAGGTTTCTGCATTTCTGTTGAATGCGATGCACAACACGGTGTGCCGTCCTCATCTACTTCGCTTGCGTCGGCGCAGGCGTTTTCATTAATGTCCAGACGGACGTCCTCTCTGCCCTGTTCGGCAACTTCTCCTGCTTTCGACACGCTAGGAGATTCGCTTTCCTGTAACTCCGCCACAATTTTAATGGGCGAGACCTCTGTAAGTGCATCGTCCAATGCTGTGACTACGTTATCCGATGGTATAGAGGTTTCCTCGGTTGGCGAATGCGGGGAAATTCCCACTGTTACAGCAGCAGTTACATCTGCCAAGTACGGACTACGCTCCTCTGTGACGCACTGGCAGCTCTGCTCTACAGCTACGCACTCTACCTCTGTGTCACGATCTTCCGACCCTTCAGCATTTTCGAGCCGCTCTAAAATGTCGGCTTTAAACTGGTAGGGAAAATCGTAAAACGATGGGGTGCTATTCTCTCGCAGGTATCTTTTTCGAAGGTCCATCGTTGACACGTTATACCTCGTCAGTAAGAAGCTTTTCAGCTCATCGTAGTCCGCCAAGCCGTCGTCCAACAGGCGCTTCACAACGTCATACGCTTCGCTAGAAAGCAGGGCTACCAA
The DNA here is from genome assembly GCF_055824585.1 of Amblyomma mixtum. NCBI lineage: Eukaryota > Metazoa > Arthropoda > Arachnida > Ixodida > Ixodidae > Amblyomma > Amblyomma mixtum. The sequence continues at coordinate 130,842,421 of NC_143021.1, read as the reverse complement.
CTTCTGTGCCCAACCATTCCGCTCAACGCGCTTTCTCTCGCAGACGCGCTCGAACTCCGCCAAATATTTCGCCATATCTTCGGCGATCACGAAGGGCTGCGGCCTGTCTCTCAGCTGCCGACCGTTAGTCTCATGCAGAGCGGACAATGTTTTATATCTCTCGAAATCGGTCTCATGCGCTTCAAGCTCGAGGCCCCTCAGTTTCCTGACGCGAGCACGCCGTTTTATCTCAAGCTGCTTCTGTTTTTCGGCCTCTTCGCGCTCACGGCGTTCTGTGATCTCTTCCCAGGTCTCATTAGCTTCCTCAGGCGTTACATCCTCCTTCCGCATGACCTCAAGAATTGCATGCTTTTGTTTTGCGGGGCCCAAATCAATGCCCAACTCTTCACAAATTTCGATGAGTTCCTTCACTTTGAAGTTCTCCATCGCGCACAATAGCCTCTTGTAGTTTGCCCTTTTCTTAGAATTCCCTTGCCGTTCACTACTATAGAGCTACTAGCATGACACGCGCAAGTAATTCTTTCCAACAACGCCTCGTTTACTCCCTCTGCACCAGCTTTCGTTTCAAAGCGCTCCGACTTGGCTCGAAACTGCAAAGCTCTCTCCAGTGCAACACACACAGCCCTACTCTAGACTACAATCACGTGTGCTAGAGCAGTCTGGCGAATTGAGGGGAAAACATCAGGCACTCACCGCGCCGAGGTAGCTGACGCCGGTCGATCCCGCAGCTGCCATCCACTGTTGGGATTTTGGGGCATCCCACCGCTGCCACCACTGTTGGGATTTTGGGGCATCCCACCGCTGCCACCAATGTTGGGACTGAGGCATCCCACTGTTGTCACCACTGTTGGGACTGGGAGTCCGAGCCAGGAAACGGTCGAGGCGACGGTGAGTCAAATGAACTTTATGTACAGTATGTACAAGGGCTTTTACATGATACAAGGGCCAAGAGCACCACGGGCTAGCACAAAGACGAAGAGCGGCCCCGGCGGCGAGCGTAGCTCCGGCGTGATGGCTCTTCTGCTGCCCGTCTGCTGCTCGGGTTCAGCGCGGCTCCGTTTTTATAGCCGCTGGTAACGGTTACGGCAGCCAGCCGTTCAAATCCTCCAATCACTGGCCACCGTTCAAATTAGACCAATGGTCGAGGGGCGACGGCCGATGACGGGTCGGAGGAGCCCGCACCGACGGAGAGGAGGGAAGGAGGAAGGGTCCGTGTCGGCGCCGGCGTGGCTGGATGAGTCACGCTGCATGTCGCGACTTGTCCGAGAAAGTCTGGGCCTGTTTTGAGCGTCGGCGAGCGCGCAGCGCTTGTTTAGACAGGCCCGCCAGCGAAATGTGGGCGCCGGCACGACAATATATATATATATATATATATATATATATATATATATATATATATATATATATATATATATGACAGAAGCCAACAGCCACAGAAACCAAGGGGCACAGGGGATTTTTTTTTTATTTTGTGGTGTTGATCAATTTAGAATATTACTGAATATGTTATCGCTTAAAGAAAATTGATTAGAAAAGCAGAAAAAAAAGCAGAAGAAAAAAAAAACAACCACATGCCGCCGGTGGGATCCGAACCCACGACCTCCGAATTACGCGTCCGGTGCTCTACCTCTGAGCTACGGCGACGGCTGTCAAATCTTCTGCTTTCGGGGGTATTTATGTTTACAAGTAACCTAACCTTGAGAGTGTTCATCAGCGCCACCCACGTTCATAAGCGGCGGACGTAGAACGTCCTGAGTTACCACAGAGTGTGACGTAGAACGTCATCGAACGGAGAAGGTGGAAGCTGCGTGAGAACCCTCTTATGCCTCCTGTGGCATCAAGGCTGCCAGAACCGAGGCCCTCGCTAAGCAATTAAGCAAACAAGGGAAGGGGAATGAGGGGCTCGTTATAAATATGACAGAAGCCGACAGCCACAGAAACCAAGGGGCACAGGGGATTTTTTTTTTATTTATTTTGTGGTGTTGATCAATTTAGAATATTACTGAATATGTTATCGCTTAAAGAAAATTGATTAGAAAAGCAGAAGAAAAAACTACCACATGCCGCCGGTGGGATCCGAACCCACGACCTCCGAATTACGCGTTCGGTGCTCTACCTCTGAGCTACGGCGACGGCTGTCAAATCTTCTGCTTTCGGGGGTATTTATGTTTACAAGTAACCTAACCTTGAGAGTGTTCATCAGCGCCACCCACGTTCATAAGCGGCGGACGTAGAACGTCCTGAGTTACCGCAGAGTGTGACGTAGAACGTCATCGAACGGAGAAGGTGGAAGCTGCGTGAGAACCCTCTTATGCCTCCTATGGCATCAAGGCTGCCAGAACCGAGGCCCTCGCTAAGCAATTAAGCAAACAAGGGAAGGGGAATGAGGGGCTCGTTATATATATATATATATATATATATATATATACCTGAGTTACCTGCGGTAACTCAGGACGTTCTACGTCCGCCGCTTATGAACGTGGGTGGCGCTGATGAACACTCTCAAGGTTAGGTTACTTGTAAACATAAATACCCCCGAGAGCAGAAGATTTGACAGCCGTCGCCGTAGCTCAGAGGTAGAGCACCGGACGCGTAATTCGGAGGTCGTGGGTTCGGATCCCACCGGCGGCAGTGGTTGTTTTTTCTTCTGCTTTTCTAATGAATTAGCTTTAAGCGATAACATGTTCAGTAATATTCTAAATTGATCAACACCACAATATAAATAAATAAATTAAAAATCCCCTGTGCCCCTTGGTTTCTGTGGCTGTTGGCTTCTTTCATATTTATAACGAGCCCCTCATTCCCCTTCGCTTGTTTGCTTAATTGCTTAGCGAGGGCCTCGGTTCTGGCAGCCTTGACGCCATAGGAAGCATAAGAGGGTTCTCACGCAGCTTCCACCCTCTCCGTTCGATGACGTTCTACGTCACACCTGCGGTAACTCAGGACGTTCTACGTCCGCCGCTTATGAACGTGGGTGGCGCTGATGAACACTCTCAAGGTTAGGTTACTTGTAAACATAAATACCCCCGAGAGCAGAAGATTTGACAGCCGTCGCCGTAGCTCAGAGGTAGAGCACCGGACGCGTAATTCGGAGGTCGTGGGTTCGGATCCCACCGGCGGCAGTGGTTGTTTTTTCTTCTGCTTTTCTAATGAATTAGCTTTAAGCGATAACATGTTCAGTAATATTCTAAATTGATCAACACCACAATATAAATAAATAAATTAAAAATCCCCTGTGCCCCTTGGTTTCTGTGGCTGTTGGCTTCTTTCATATATATATATATATATATATATATGGTCTGTTCTGAAAGTAGTAGGACTGGTTTTTTCCTGGGCGAACGGGCGGACGAGAGGCTGTCTGCGTGTGCAGGGTCGTTGAAGGCGGATATTGGGATTGCTGGGGAAAATCGCCAGTAGGCTCTCAGCCGTTGAAGAAAGGAGGTCGCTTGTACTGTGAACCCCTGTCGAAACGTCCCGTCACGCAGAATCGTCGAGCGTTGCCTTGATCAGCGATACGCGATCAAATTTTGAGTAAATCTTGGTGAAACGGGCAAAGAGACTCACGACATGATTAAGGAGGCCTACGGTGACGCTTCCATGGGTAGATCAGGTGTTTTTTGAGTGGCACAAGCTTTTCCGGGAAGGTAAGGAAAGAGTGGAGGAAGACGACCGCTGCAGACGCCCTTCGACCAACAAGACCAACGAAAATGTGTAGCGAGTGAAACATTTACTTAGCAGTGATCGTAGAATGAGTATCAGAATGATTGCTGATGACTTGAGCATTCCTCAAACCCAAGTTTTTGAGATCATGACAAAAAACTTATCCATGACAAAAGCGTGCGCGAAGTTGGTGCCGGAAGTGTTGTCAGAGGAGGAAAAGGCCAACCGGTAGGATCTTCTTCATCATGTGAATGAGGACCTCGATTTTTTGCCCAGCACAAGGCGGCAACGCTGCCTCAGCACCCCTACTGCCTCGACTTGGCCCCGCCAGACTTTTTTCTATTCCCGAGAATAAAATCGACGCTCGAGGGGAAACATCACGGATCGGAAGAGGTGGTTCAACAGGCCGTGACGAGGGAGCTAAACAGCATTCCGGTCCAGGCGTTCCTGGAGGCGTACGAAAACTGTAAAACTCATTGGAAGCAGCATGTTGGTGCGGAAATTGTAATCGTTTGTACTATTCTCTTGAATAAATTTTGTTTAAAAAAATGAGCCCTACTACTTTCAGAACAGATCATGTATGCAACATGTGGCTTCTAATGAACACAGTTGGAGTCAGCGCCTGTCCTGTGCGCCTTTGAGTGTGGTTTGTGTAAAATTTAGCGCTGTTTTTACTTTCCTGAACACAATATATGTGTAAGTACACATAATTTTTACAATGATCATGAATGGCAGTTTACCAGTATCCCTCAAGAGAAAAGTATACAACTCTATCTTATCGGTCCGTACCTAAATGGTATGACCGCTGACGCTGAAGAAAGGGGCTCAAATTAAATTAAGACAACGCAGCAAGGTATGAAAGTAAAGTGAAATATACAGGGTGTTTCACCTAAGACTTTCTGCAATTTTTAAAAATAAGCTATTTGAATTAGATGCGCGCTTTTTGTGGCATAGCATTGTCAGTGGTGTAGTACATCACAATTCAGCTAAGACGTGCTAACTAGTAGGCTTGTTAACCAATATTTAATAGTTAACTTTTTAAACTATTACCGTTGGGCTCCTTAATTATTGAGAGGCATGCAGCCCACCGTAATTAAAGTCCATATCCGTTTCTAGAATTTCGAGAACGCGATTATCCTCGGCGCTGTGGCCCAACAAATTTCGCCTACATCGCGCCAAAATGCATGCGGTTTGAGAAGCTTGCAGACAAAGCAACCTCTCCAGTGAACCTAACTCGTCGAAATAGCCAAAATTTGTTGGGCCACAGCGCCGAGGATAATCGCGTTCTCGACATTCTAAAAACGGATATGGACATTATTTACGGTGGGCTACATGCCTCTCAATAATTAAGGAGCCCAACGGTAATAGTTTAAAAGTTAACTATTAAATATTGGTTAACAAGCCTGCTAGTTAGCACGTCTTAGCTCCATTATGATGTATTACACCAATGACAATGCTATGCCAGAGAAAGCGCGCATCTAATTCAAATAGCTTATTTTTAAAAATTGCAGAAAGCCTTAGGTGAAACACCCTGTATAACGTTAAGAGACCGGAAGCGAGGACAGTATGTGATGGAATAAACGCGAGTGAATGATATCCTAGTGGAGATTAGGAGGAAGAAATGGGCTTAGGCATGGCATGCAATGCGAAGGCAAGATAACCGCTTCTCTTTAAGGGTAAAGGAGTGGATTCTAAGAGAAGGCTAGCCCACCAAGGGGGCGGCAGAAAGTTAGGTGGGCGGTTGAGATAAGAAGCTTATCGGGGACATAGCCGCACCTGTCAAATCACAATGCTAGTTGTTGAGACATTGGAGAGGCCTTCACTTTGTAGTGGGCGTAGTCAGGCTAACGATGATGATGATGAATTTGTACAAATGAGGTTTGTGAAGTTCGCTGACCTTTCTGATGCGCCATTCAGTCTCCCGCACAGGTGTACGGCGTGAATTAGCTGCTTAGAGATGTGCACCTGTTCCCGATCGAAGGGCTACCCAATTCATGAGACAGAGGGCTTATATCGAAGTCCCCTCGATTAATCCGGGGCTGATTTCGTCTAGTTAACGGTTCAATAGTTCTGTAAATAGTTTTCTCCTTGCTCCTTTCTGCTTGTTTATTCATACGTAAATAAATAATTAACCGTCTTTTCCTCCGGTCGAGTAATGTGAATGTTTCCGAGTCCGAACCATCAACCCATCAAGAAACCCGATTTCATCATAAAAAAGTGTTTCCTTACGTCGCCACGTGAACGGGCCACTCAACCAGGTTGTTTACAATGGCGACACGTTATATTTGATCAGAGATGAAAGAAACTTGGTCAAAGTGCTAGGTGCATGTAGTCAATGTGTACATGTAAACATTTAGAAAGGAAGAGAGTGTCCCGAGGCTGCCGTTTAGTCTCCAAGTCGAATCTTCCCGGCGCGTGCAGGGGAACCCTGAAATTGTTTCTTGAAGCAGATAAGCAGGCAGAATGACCCATGCCATTCCTCGCAAACCTTATCTGCACATTTTTGAGCGTATGCGAAGAGGTGCGGCAGATCGAATTCTGTTTTACCGAAGCATACTCAAGACTCGACAGGACACCGGTTTTGTGCAGCATACACGGGTCGCAAAGTCAAGCACACGCAGACTTCTCTTGACCCCCAGAATGTGAGGGGGAGAACGCTACTTAGCATCAAAGTGTACACCTAAATCTCGAACAGATATTCTCGTATTGGCCTCATTGTTGAGAACGTACTAAAATGCATTGGGGTAGGTATTGCGCATAAAGGATATCATGACAGTTTTTTGCGTTCAACACATTTTACCGGTACCACTGGTGCACAGAGCTCACATGCTATTGGATTAACCTGAAGCTTTGATGGGAGTAAATTATGTGGAATATCTTCAGGTCATCAGCAGAGTGGTACACCTTTGAGTGAGCATCAACTTCGACAATTAATTGAAGAACACACTGAACAGCAGAGGCCTCAAGCTCTATCCCTAGGGAAATCCAGGAGTCACATTAAAGGGACGAGAATTCTTTCCACCTCAGATCTTGAGGCTTTGTCTACGTTGTTGGTAGGAAGGAAACCAGCTGCAATCAAACTTACAAACCCATAGTTCAACAGGTCTTCAAGAAAGACGCAGTGGTCTTCTACATGAAAGACTTTGTTGCAATCAAACTAAACAGAGTGAACTGGCTCTCGCACTAATAAAAACATTAGGAAGTTTACTTTCAACAGAATGACCAGTTCGAAAACCACGCTGATAGTCATGTAGGTGGCTTTTGAAAACAATTCAAAGTTCTAAGTGAATGAGGATCTCAAACACCTTAATGTAGGAAGGCACGCGTAGAGAGGTATGCAGCTTCAGGAAGCAGTGCGCCTTCCGGCCCTAAAAAGTGGTACCACGAGATCTCCTTTTCAAGGAGGACGAAAATGAAAGGCAGGCAGTTTATCCAGAAAGTGAAACCGGTTTACTACCCTGCACAAGAGGGAAAGGGAGGAGGGGTTATAAAGATGAAGGCGAAAAGAGAGTAACAGCAAAGTGAAGTTCACTTCAGAAACATCGTAAGCGTGTGGTAAAATCACAGCCTATTATGCAGGCCCGAAGTTCTCAAAAAGCACAGCAGTGCCTGGGAGGCTTTGAGCGGCGACGATTGCCATGTTCACTGGCCGGGAAACTTCATTCCGGTCAGTAGGCGCGGGTCTAGAAGCTGCAACACACTGCAGAGAGACTGCTTTCGGACTGTGCGCTTGGGATGGCAGTTGACGGATAGCGTCAATAACATCTTCTACACTAACTCTTTTTGCATTACGGAGCAGTGCAGTTTCCTGCAGACACAGACGAGAAATACGAGGCAAACATCTCGCAAATATCTGAAGCGTCAGTAACACAACAGGCGTTCGAATCAAGGATAGACGGGGATATGTATCAGCAGCGCTAACACAAAACAGGAAGGAGGAGAATACAGTACAGAGCGCAGAACAGCTACTAAATGAAACCGTCCTCTATGGAGCCTCGCCTCCATAGAGAACCTCTTCGGTTAATGGCGTTCCCATCATCGCCAACGCCAGCAGCACCAAGACAATGGCGTGAGGTTGTTAGGCAAGCCAGCCGAACGTCAGAGTGCCTCTGGCAGCAGGTACTCCCGCGCCTGCGGGCTCTCGTGCTTCCAAAGAAAAGAAAAACTAGAAACCCCGTCCACCTTGTGGGAGGTGTCAGGAGCATGCCAGAGGAGGTCAAGCGTTTCTTTAGCCACGGACCCAAGTTCGCCGTGGAACCGAGGAGGACAGCGCTGGAAATGCTGACCATGGTCAGGCAAGTTTCTCGCCTCGCCCCAGCGGCGGAAGTGGATCGATGTACCACGGACGGAGTGGACCTGTTCACGCCTTGTAGCGCCGAGAGGTACAGGTTGATAATCAAGAAAACTGTGTCATTTATAATGAAGAAAAATTTTTTATTGCTAACCGCCGAGAAGCAGGGAGGGTTTGCCGTTCTTCCGAAACACGTATTTATGCCAAAGGCAGCGGAAGCAGTTCAAGCAAATTTTGTAAATTGCAAAACATCCGAATCAGAACCAATAAGTAATGCAAAGAATTTATGCCATCGACTGAATTTAGAGAACTTTTCGCGTACAATACAAGGAAAAAAGACTCGCTGTCTCGAAATGTTCTTTACGCGAAGACGCACAAGACTTATTGCCTTTTGCCTGTGATTGTGTCTGAGAAGTTAACCTGGCAAAAAGAAGCCGCCAAGTTTCTTCAAAGCAACCTCAAGCGACATTTAGTCAAAGATCCTTTTCTTGCAAAAAACACCGAAGAAGTTGTCAGATTCCTGCCTTAAAACAGAACAAAGTCGTTCAATGGCTTCTGCAGTGATATCAAGGACCTGTTGTATTCTATTCCTCATGATGCCCTCATAAAATGTGTTCGCGACACGATTGATAGACACGGTGTGGTGACCCTTCACAATGACTTTTGCGTATCTGCGGATGGCTTCATTGAGTTGCTGTTCAGGGCTCTGTAATAACTTCTCCTCCAACCTGTTTTGTGTTCGCGCTGCTGATGGATCGCAAGCAACTATCCCGGCAGATGGTGTTATGCGGGGAGTGGAATGCCTGACACTTGCGCTAGCAAAAAGCCATAAATTATGCCCTTTGCACTGTGAGGCTCTTCTCAATATAACCATGTTGGTTGCCTCTGAATGGCTGTTTTGGTTTCGACTCTACAGATCTTGAACTTAGCTAGCACGGCGTTCTTGTTATTCTGCTTTGGACGTCGATGTACGTTTCAGCATTTCAGCGCGACAGTATCAAAGGCCCCGTTACTGAGAAAATCCACCGTCGGTGTCGTCGGAGTCGCCATGGTGAGCAAAAGATCACCAGCATGACTCTGGTAGGTGGTGCCCAGAAAGCAACCTAGGAGGCAGGACGGCCACCTAGGTCACGTGTCCTGCCGGTGTAATCACAACTTGCCCTCTGGATTGTGAACAAACTTCCCACCGCAAAAGGTGGCACTTTATGATTGGCCGCGCGTGTAGAGCAGTCTGGGCCGCACAAGGCTCAGTGGTGGGAGCGCCCGTGATCCCAGGGCTGTCAGTGGCGCATCGCTTAAACGCTGCACCACTGCGCCAGGAAGGGTATGATAATTCCCAGGGATTTATGAATGTAAAGTATAGAACGACCTACTGCATATATGGCAATTGACCCATTTCGCAACCGCGTCATACCGGCGCAGCTTAAGTGTCTCCTCCTTTTATTAAGTTCTGTGTTACTTGCGCATAATAAAAGGATGCATCCCCTACTCGACGAAGCTTGCGAATCAAATGTGCCGCAGCCGGCCGCATCAGCCTCCTCTCTCGATGCCAAGATTGGCGACCTAGATTCACCGCCGCGTGTGAAGCTGCAGTACAACTTGTTACCCGACATGCTCGTAACGACTCTCCTCTCCTCCAATAAAATATCGTTTCGCTTCTCAGTACACCCCTCAGCTGTTACTTCGAACTGGGAAGTCCTTCTCGCCACCCGTCCCCTACCACACCCTCTATCATTTATCTCTGAGTGCTTTGCCAGCGTTAGAGATGAAAAGTTACTTACTTTCTCAACTTTGCCACCTGCCAATTCAGCCTGGTTCTCTGCGGCCACCGATGGCCCTAAACCGAGGAACCGGCTAAAAATATCTCCCTCCAAAACAAAGCAGCCACTGGGCTTCAGCTCTGCGTTCTGCCTTAGAAATTGCCCAACGCATGAACTTTGCAGAAATCTTGAGGAAATCATGAGCGAGGCAGTATAGCCTTACTTGTTCTAGATTGTTCCTCACAACTGTGGGGCCGCCACATCTTGCAAAAAGCTCCCCGATGGGCACCCACTCGTAATCTCAATCACCAATACATCACCTGATGTCAGCAAGCGTACCATATAATTCCTAGGACCCCGCTGCGTTGAGCTGTACGTCGCACCATCCGCTTTCTTAGCTCTTCAGATTCGCGCCCATGGCGTCGGCGTCCTCAAGCCTCGGGCGCCCCCATGTCCAATGCATCTCAGACTTAGGAGCCCAGTACCAACTCCGGCCGAATATGATATGGGTGCTCTATATATCAGTTCAGTTCAGTTCAGTGCATTTATTTCAGTCATGTACAATGGCTGAGGAGAAAGGAAAAAAAGCCGCGCACGCGGCTTGACAAAGCTCCCATCTCCCGTAGCGGCTTGGCACGGCGATGACAGGCAGCAGTAAAACAATAACAAGAGAATGCATGAAATAACAAATATGTGCAATATCTTCATAACAGATCACCAGAATAGTCTCGGTACTGTTACACACACGCAAATGATAGTTTAATCACAGCACATGGATACTTAGTTTATTTTACAGTTGGATATGATTCATTGTTTTGTAAGAACATATTTCTGATAGCGTTATATGAAACGGAAAGAATGGATTGATTAGTGAAAGCATTTCTATTAAGGAAAGATGGCAGCACATACCTGAGAGTTTGAAAACCGTAATTTGTGCGTGGACAAGGTACATACCAATATTCGTAGTGTCTTGTGTTGTGAACAGTGGTATTTTCCTGTAGATTCGCAAGGTCAGCAAAAAATGTGGTGTCACTATGTACCTGAGATTTGTACTGCTGAATTACACGGTACTGATGAATAACCCTTGCATCCATAATGCGGTATTTTGCAAATAGAGCACTCGTATGTGCTAAGTATGTGGCACCCGCAATTGCTCTGACTGCATTTTTTTGTAATGTCAAAACCTTGTGAATATTAGTTTGCGTCGTTTTACCCCAAACCAAATGACAATATTTAACATGAGAGTCAAAGAGGGCATGGTAAATAACAAGTTTTGTCCTAGTAGGTATCATGCACTTTAACCTTCTGAGTATGCCGACAACGCGAGCTAGCTTACTCTCCATTTGCTCGATGTGGTAGTCCCATAACATAAATTCATTGAAGTGAACGCCAAGTGTTTTTACAACATATGCATATCATCCAATGCATATCATCCCTACTATGTCTTCATTTACACTGCTGTACCAGTTGCATCAAAAGTTTGTAAATATCTGATAATTGCTATTACCCCCCGTGCCAATGCATGTAGATGGATATACCAACTTATCTGAAAAGATAGATGAGCAATGCCTCTGAAGATACCCTTATCATTCCTCTCCGCTATCTCTGCCCTGCTATCGCAGGCCCGCTCCGACACCCGTTTGTTCCGACGATGGAAGCTGCGAGCTTCCCTCCCCTCTCTTGCTCTTTTTGATAATCAAGCGGCTAAGAAGATAGTGAGCCTTCGCTGCAGGACCCTGCAATTCCGGTTCGTTTGGACGCTTTGCAGAAAGCAGGGTTTTGATCATCCCGCGTAGTAAGCAGTATGAATATGTACCAACTAGCCCGTCAAAAAGCTTTACCAAGCGTAATATTATGGTCAGAGACCTTTAGACCAGAAATCCAACAATAATTAAAACAATTAATTAAGATAGAGCGGTATCATGACTAGCGACATGCACGACGAGGCCATGTTTCCTTAAAGTTTTGGGTGAACTCTTGCGGCGCCGGCTCCAAGACTCATGCAGATGCACCTTAGTTTATTTTTGGTGTCGTGTGTCAATACAGAGGAAACTGCAAACAGGAACACCATGGTTCAAAAGAGACGGTTTTTCCACACGCCCCACTGACTTCATATTTATTGTACCTTTCTGCTCTTTTATTCGGTGTGATCTGGGCGGATATGTTTAAATGAAGACAATTGCCTTGGCGTAGAAAGAAAACAGGAAAAAGACAAGACAAGGAAATCAAAAATGTAACCTATTGTACCACTCCTGGCACCACTTAGCACCTAGAAAAAGTATGCGAAGGAATTATGTGACAACACAGCATAGTGGGCGAGTTGGCGAGGCTTACAGAAAAGGAGCGACAGCGTAAAAAACGAAGAAAAAGTTAAAGGAAGGGACATACAAAGTGTCTACCTGGTTTATGGTGCAACTGCGCCACGCTTGAAGCCTTAGCATGATTTTTCTTGTTTCCGAAATGCTTTAGCATGGCTGTACCTTACTGAATGTCGCCGTGCGAATGACAAAGTTATTTTTGCCACGCTTCCTCGAAATCGACGCTTCCTAATCTTCCTTACGGTTATTCTGTTGATATCTGCTGATGGTTTCCTCTCTAACGAAGAAATTGTCTTGGAACCTTGTGCCTCCTGTAAGGAGGGGGAACGGCTACCTTCAAAATTCTGGAGGTAAATCGACAGCAATCTTTTCTTTCGCCCCACCTCTTTGATGAACCAGAATGAAATGTTCAGGCATTCAGGGAAGACGCCGCACCTTCTTTTTCGCGTCTGTTTATTACTCTCAGAAGGTGGGTCTCTGCACTCGGATGCGCTGGCAGTGCCGTGAGGCCAAAAAAAAAAGGAAGAAAAAGCTTCAGCAAAGGGCTGGCTGCCCGGGACACACTAGGTGGGCATCTTGTATACGCCTCAAATTACAAGCCATCGCGAGGACATCAAACTTTCGGACTGAATGAATCAGGTTGTATTTATTTCAAAAATAACTATCCAAGACGCAAGTGAAAAGAGCTTTGACACTAAATCCAAGCTCTACAGTTCCACAGCGCAGTTTGAAATTAAACGCTACGCTATACGTAATAGCGAACAATGGCGACCTCCGTTTACGTCACAAAGGGTCGGCGATGCAATCGTTTCATTGGAAATGCTGCCGCAACCACGGAATGAAGTATACATGTGACATTACATGTGACATGTGACATGTGACATTACAATTAGAAACTGGTTTGGTTTATGGGGTTTAACGTCCCAAAGCGACTAAGGCTATGAGAGACGCCGTAGTGAAGGGCTCCGGAAATTTCGACCACCTGGGGTTCTTTAACGTGCACTGACATCGCACAGTACACGGGCCTCTAGAATTTCTCCTCCAAAGAAATTCTAGCCGCCGCGGCCGGGATCGAACCCGCGTATTTCGTGTCAGCAGCCGAGCACCAAACCACTGAGCCACCGTGGCGGCGGCAAAACATATTTATGATACGGGGGGAAAATGAATCAGGCTTGATTGCATCGTTAGGCTCCGTAACAACCTGTCAGACTATGATGAGAACAAACGTTTGCCAGCGACAAAATTGTTAATTGCATTCTTTCTAAAAAGCCATATTTTATTCAAGGTCTCGAGAGGTAGAGAACCAAGCCAAACGCACTCTACATGGAGAGTCGCTGTGGCAGCATGTGTTCTGCGTTTTATTTGCTTTATTGCTGCATGTGCTCTGGAGCATTCTGTACTTATGTCAGGCTAAAAATCTATTAGGGAATCGGTTTTGGAGATCACTGCAATTGATTTTTGTACTATGCACGGAAATGACGTCAACTTGCTACGTGCGCCAAAGTACACTCCATAGAAATAGTGAGGTACAAATACAGTCAACGCGCGCCGATTAAAAGGGCTTAATAACTAATACATATTGTAACGTAGCAGTTGGTACAGGTAGCGCCGCGTCCAGAGGGCAGAGGAACGCCAACACCGAGATGATGCCAGCGCACACCGAGACGGCCAGGACGGAACGTCGAGCTTCGTCTTCTTCAGCAGCGAACCGCGTGGCGCACGAGCTGCGTGCCGAACAGCCGCCGAGCGGCTATTGTTGTAGACGCGGCATTACCCTCCCTCTCGGAAAGAGCATCGGCCCGATGCTTTAACAAGAAAATAGGGAGAAAGAAACAAAAAAAAACACAGTAACGCACAGCACGTAGTCACTGAATGTCTCGCGAAAAATAGGGCTTCATCCGCACTACATGAACAATCTCTGGTCTCTGCTGACGGCGAGTAGTCCGGGAAGCCCCGTCAGGGAGGACTTCATAGGTTACGTCGCTTAGCTGACGGAGAACTCGGTAGGGGCCGAAATACTGCTTGAGCAGTTTTTCGGAAAGGCCACGGCGTCGAATGGGAGTCCATACCCACACTTTGTCGTCCGGGGCGAACGTCATCAGTCTGTGGCGGCGGTTGTAACGTCGGGCGTCACGGTCTTGTTGGTTCAGGATGCGCACTCTTGCAAGTTGTCGAGCTTCTTCTGCGCGAAGCGTGAACTCCTCGGCGCCAACGTCGGGGTCGCGGCCATCATGGGGCAGCATTGCTTCCAACATTGTCGACACTTCGCGGCCGTACAACAGACAGAAGGGCGTCCTCCGCGTGGTTTCCTGTTGAGCCGTGTTATACGCGAAAGTAATATATGGCAGGATATTGTCCCAAGATCGATGCTCAACGTCAACATACATGGACAGCATGTCGACGAGAGTTTTGTTGAGGCGCTCGGTCAGGCCATTCGTCTGGGGATGGTAGGCGGTTGTCTTCCTGTGAGTAGTGCCACTCAGCCGCATGAGGGATTCCAAGAGTTTGGCAGTGAAAGCGGTGCCTCTATCCGTGATAATTAGTGCTGGAGCGCCATGCCGGAGGACGATGCGTTCCACGAAAAATTTCGCAGCCTCGGCTGCTGTGCCGCGCTGGAGGGCCTTGGTTTCAGCGTAGCGCGTAAGGTAATCAGTAGCGACGATAATCCACCGGTTTCCCGAAGATGAAGTTGGAAAAGGGCCGAGAAGGTCCATGCCAACTTGCTCAAACGGGAGTCTGGGCACTTGAACGGGATGTAAAAGTCCAGCTGGCTTGACAGGGGGTGTTTTTCGTCGTTGACAATTACGGCACGTGCGCACATAGTGTCGTACAGTCGCCGCAAGCTTAGGCCAGTAATAGCTCTTTTTGATCCGAGCCAGAGTGCGGGCGTAGCCGAGGTGACCTGCGGTGGGCTCGTCGTGACACGCCTGCAAGATTTCTTCACGGAGATTCGCTGGAACGACGAGGAGGTAGTCGCTTCCGGTTGGAGAAAAGTTGGCTTTGTACAGCACGTTGTTGCGCAGACAAAAGGAGGACTTGGTTCTTGCGAAGGGCTGGGGAACCTCCTCGGTACGTGCTTCCAGGAAGTCGATGAGAGGTTTCAGCGCCGGGTCCTCACGTTGCTGACTGGAAATAGTCGCTGCGTCTACGGCTGCGATGAGAGGAAAGTCCGGTTCGTCGTCGTCGCGCGCAGCCTCGACTGGATATCTGGACAAGCAGTCGGCATCGTTGTGCTGGCGCCCTGATTTATAGACGATGGACATGTCAAACTCCTGAAGGCGTAAGCTCCAACGCGCAAGGCGGCCAGAGGGATCCCGTAAGTTCGTCAACCAGCAGAGAGAGTGGTGGTCGGTTACAACTTGAAAATGTCGGCCGTACAGATAAGGTCGAAATTTTGTCACAGCCCATACCACGGCAAGGCATTCTTTTTCGGTCGTGGAATAATTAGATTCGGCACGAGACAGAGTGCGGCTGGCGTATGCTATTACGCGCTCAGCGCCGTCCTGCCACTGGACGAGTACAGCACCGAGACCCACGTTGCTGGCATCTGTGTGGACGAGAGTCTCCGCACGAGAATCGAAATGACCAAGGACAGGCGTGGTTTGCAAGCGTCGCCGTAATTCATCAAATGCCTGCTGCTGCTGTTCTGTCCACGTGAATGGGACGTCCTCTCTTGTAAGATGCGTCAACGGTGCAGCAAGTCGGGAAAAGTTGGCAATGAACCGCCGGTAATACGCGCAAAGGTCCAAAAAACGCCGGACCGTTTTCTTGTCCGAAGGAGTGGGAAAGTTGGCGACGGCAGCTGTTTTAGCAGGATCCGGCCGGACTCCACGATGGCTGACGACATGGCCCAGGAAAAGGAGCTCCTCATAACCAAAGTGGCATTTCTCGGGATTCAACGTCAGGCCGGCAGATCGTATAGCCTGTAGCACGGTCAAGAGGCGCTGGAGGTGTTCTTCGAACGTTGGCGAAAATACAACAACGTCGTCCAGGTATACCAAGCACGTCTGCCATTTCAGGCCCGACAAAACAGCGTCCATCATTCTCTGAAATGTTGCTGGAGCTGAACACAAACCGAAAGGAAGGACCTTGAACTCATAAAGGCCATCCGGCGTCACGAACGCTGTCTTCTCGCGATCCCGCTCGTCAACTTCGATCTGCCAGTAACCACTTTTTAAGTCCAGCGAAGAAAAGTAGCGCGCGTGCCGCAACCGGTCAAGAGAGTCGTCAATGCGTGGTAACGGGTAGACGTCTTTCTTGGTAACCTGGTTAAGCTTCCGGTAGTCAACGCAAAATCGCAGACTACCATCCTTCTTCTTAACCAAAACCACAGGCGAAGCCCACGGGCTCCTCGACGGCTGAATAACACCATCCTGCAGCATCTCTTTGACTTGTTCAGCTATGGCTTCACGCTCCCGCAGTGAGACACGGTATGGGTTTTGCCGAATTGGTCGGGTACTGCAGTCCGTAATGATGCGGTGCTTAGCGAGAGGCGTCTGTTTGACTGCCGACGTAGACGAGAAACAGTCTTGGAACTGATGCAGTAGGCCGACTAGGCTCTCCCTATCGGCTGGGGGTAAGCCTGGGTTCACGTCGAGGATCAGCTGAGGTGTGCAAGAATTGGACGTTTCGCTCTGGAGGGCAAGGCAGTCGTTAATTTCGGCGATGCCCTCGAAGTATGCTACCGCAGTGCCCTTGGCGATGTGTTGCCGTTCGGTCCCGAAATTCGTTAGAAGGACATCTGCCAGGCCGTTCCGTAGCGTGACGATACCTCTGGCGACGCAGACCCCATGAGAGAGTACAAGCGCAGTGTTCTGTTCTGCTACGCCGTCAGCACTGCACAGGTCGTCACAAATGACGGTAACGAGGGCACAGGATCGCGGAGGGACGGTCACATCGGCGTCGATTATGCGCAGGGCCACTCTGCGTGGTTCGGTGTCGGCTGGAATCGTTCCAGGGGTCGAAAATGTTACCAGACGATCAGGAAGGTTTATGATGGCACCATGCTCACGCAAGAAGTCCATTCCGAGGATCAGGTCTTTGCAGCAGTGCGGCAGAACAACAAAAGTGCCAACAAAAGCAGAATTGGCAATGGTGACTCGAGCAGTGCATCTTCCGACAGGCGTCATGAGGTGACCCCCAGCAGTACGAATTTGAGGTCCATCCCAGGCTGTCTTTACCTTGCTGAGGTGATCCGCGAGGTGCTTGCTTATGATCGAAAAGTCCGCGCCTGTATCGACTAAAGCAGTCACTGGGTGCCCGTCAACGTGAATGCGGAGGTCGGCGCTAACTGCATCGGTGTCAGGGAAACTCGGGCTCACAGAATCGTGCTGCGGCGGCATCGGGATCTCGGCATCGCGCTCCGGCGGCGTTCGGGGGTCTTCGTTATATCCGCTGTCAGCAACCTTGCCCCCTGAGGTCGCCGCTTTCAGTTTCCCCGGCGCGGGCTTGGAGACCGGCCCCGCAGTCCATCTGAGAAAGCCTGGCGGCTGGGCGATGTGACGCGTGCGGGAGATGGAGATCGGGGTCGGCGGTTAGATGTGGTGTCATGGGCAGCAAGGTACTCCTCTATTTCGTGGGGTCGCTCACCGAAACGGGGACAAGGAGCGTCACGTGGGAAACCCCGGAGGCCGATTTCACGGTATGGGCAACGGCGATACAGGTGGCCGGCTTCGCCGCAATGGTAACAGAGCGGCTGCTGATCAGAAGTGCGCCAAACAGCCGCCTTCCGGGCCGGTGGACGCATGGGAGGTCCTCGCTGAGGCCGCTGGTAGAATGACGGTGGCGGAGCGGTTGGCGGCGGCGGGTGGTACGGCAAGCGTTGCACAGGTGGCAACTCGGAACGGAGAGCCGCGGCGTAGCTCATGGGGCGTGGCTCCGGCATGACTGGAGGAGGCGGTGAAAATGCTTGACGAATCTCGTCGCGCACAACCTCGGTAAGAGCCGCAGCCGTCGGGTCAGACGAGGCAAGGGTCAGTTTCTGCAGCTCTTCACGGACCACAGCGCGTATGAGCTCGCGCAGCGACGCATTGTCGCTGGACACGCTCAAAGAAGCCGCACTGGCGCTTGGCTCACCGCACAAGGAGTCATTTCGGCGGCAGCGTTGATGCAAGGCCCGCTCAATGGCGGTCGCCTCTTTGATGAAGTCGGCTACCGTCTGCGGGGGATTCCGGACCAAACCAGCGAAGAGTTTGTCCTTCACACCTTGCATCAGGTGGCGGAGCTTCGCGGATTCCGCCATATCTGGGTCAGCGCGCCGACAAAGACGGGTCACGTCCTCGGCGAACATGGCAACGGTCTCATTAGGCTTTTGGACGCGAGCGTCCAGGAGGCGCCGCGCACGATCCCGGCGGTCCGTGCTAGCAAAGGTGTCCCGGACCTGCTGGCGGAAGGTATCCCAGCTTTGGAGATCGGCCTCCCTGTTCTCGAACCAAATCTTGGCTCCGTCTTCGAGGGCGAAATACACGTTCCGCAGCTTCTGCGCAGGGCTCCATTGGTTGAAATCGGCAACCCGCTCAAACTGGTCAAGCCAGTCTTCAACGTCTTCGAAAGTGACGCCATGGAAGCTGGCTGGCACGCGGGGTTGCTGGAGCGTCAGGTGGGAAGCGCTAGCCTGAGCCATGGTGGTATGCTCACCAGGTCGATGAGTGCGTGCCTCTTTTGGGAGGAGACCAAACTCTGGGACCAGTCCCAGGAGGCGGCGGCTGCTGCGGTGAACGGGCGTGCAGACAAGGGGCAGCTGGTCGGGACTCGATGAGCGGCTGTCTGAAGAGGTGTTGGACATGGGACGTCGAGCCCGCACCTCCACCAGTGTAACGTAGCAGTTGGTACAGGTAGCGCCGCGTCCAGACGGCAGAGGAACGCCAACACCGAGATGATGCCAGCGCACACCGAGACGGCCAGGATGGAGCGTCGAGCTTCGTCTTCTTCAGCAGCGAACCGCGTGGCGCACGAGCTGCGTGCCGAACAGCCGCCGAGCGGCTATTGTTGTAGACGCGGCAATATACTGCAGGCAAAAAACGACCCCGAGATACTCCATTTACGTAAATAAAATCAAGTATTTAGTTTGTTCAAGGACTATTGCTATCAGGTTTTTCTATTCCGTTCTGAATCTGGACGCTGGCATCCGAACTTCTTAAGGAAGGAGGTATCGGTGTTGTCTTTAACGAACAGGCGGGGTTAGTCATCACTGATGTCGGTAATTTCAACGCATGTGTGGCATAGCCCATGCGCGCATCTGAAAACCTCTACGCTTGCCCCAGTACATCAGTGTGGCCTTGAATTTGATAAGCAATCAATCAATAGAGTGTTGCGTGACTACTTACATAAATATAAGGTTTAAAATATAAGCCCAGAGCCGTTGTGCATGTCCTTCAACGTCGGTGGAGCACTACCGGAACTGCTCCCTCTCGTAGGTGCAGCGCAGTTTGGCCACTTGTTCCCTACGGTGCTCGTTCCACACGTGCCACTCACACTGCTACCGCGAGGAGACGCCCCGGCAGCAATTCGCACATATGACAAGTACGCGCTCAACGGGAGAAGCTGCAATTGGTCTAAGAACGAGTGATGCGTTACTTAGATTTCACATCGGCTTTACAAGGAAGCAAGCTGGAAAGCACGCATATATTGCTCTCCGACTAACGGCCACTTTAAAGCGAACAGCATTGACGTAAAATCTAGGAAAGACCTACTGGAGAACGTGTGTATAGACTGTGCAAAACGTGCAGTTCCCAATTTTTATTCGTAATTACGCATTCAAGACGGTGAAGACCAATGGGCAACTTTTGCTCGGTGTGTTGCAAAATTTCCCGCAGTTGGTTCGTCTCCAGGGAGTACAGAGACAAAACAGGAGTTATGAGCTGTTGGTAGTGGCTTGCACGCACCGCAACCGCAACGCGATGCTCAGCCACTGCAATGTGCCGGGAAGATATTGAGGGTGAATCGACGTTGTCCTGCACGCCTAATTACGCTGATCAATTTGGTTCTTTAGGAACTTATGGAGACTTATAGACAAGAACAGTTATGCGGTCCATCCGTGTCCCTATGGGTCTTTATTTTTAAAAACTGCTTCCTGGATACCTTTATCTTTGTTTGCTGAAAGCTTTGATAAGCGCAGGCTGAAGCTACGATCGGCCAGAAAAGGGACAACGCCTAGTAAGCGCAAACATGTGACTGGAGGTTAAGATATAGCGACTGAGAGGTAGATGTTTCCATTAATTGGCCTGCTTAAAATAAAGCGGCTGTATTTGAACACTCCTCAAGTATTTTTCTAGCGATGTCTGTAATTAGCTCTGAGAAAAGCAGACGCGGAGGAATTGCCTCAATTTGGCAACAGAAGAAGCATTGAACGAACTGCTAACCCTCATAAGCAAAGCAAACACTGATGCTTGGCTATCGCTGAATTTCGTAACAACGTCGGCCAGCTGCTATCTTGACTACGGCAACAATCAAAGGTCTCGCCGATGCTTCCGATCACCTTGATGACAGATTAAGTTCCAAAATCCTGTTTTCTGCGGCATAGCAAAAGGTGAATCATAGACATGGCAAGACAGCGGAAACATAATACAACATTTTGGGCGAGTTGGTTAATTGCATTCATTATTACAGCGCAACGACGGCACAAAACAAGAGGGGGACACAACAGTCAGTCAGCGCTGTTGTGTCCCCCTCTTGTTTTGTGCCATCGTTGCGCTATTAGAATGAATACAGCGGAAACGCTGTGATCAATTTTTGCAGTACGGAGCTCGGAGACGAAGTCGACCGAAAGGAAACCGAATGAGCACGTCGTATGGGTGGGAGTCCTCTCAAGAGTGACCGACACCGAACTCTTATTGTTAAATTTGCATTTTTTTTTAAAGAAAAGAGCACAATTTTTCAGAGGGGTTCAAGCTCAAAGATATGTCATAGAATATCGATGAAGATTTTTCTACCACTATCCGCTCCACTTTTAAGGCATTAGTTCGTTTTGCGCGTGAAAATGAGATCTATTTGAAGCTCACGTTTAAAAAGTTATCATTTTAAGGAAATCTTACATCTACACGAGCTCGGAGAAGGCAGCGAAAAAAGAAACCCTAAAGAGCTAGATAAGTACCCCTCACCGCGGCCTATCACCAGACAGTCAACTTTTAACTCTCAAGTCCCCACTTCAAAACATAGAGGTGCCCTATCGCAGCAAACCAATATCAGCCCTAGATCTGTAATACAATCCTCGGAATGTGACATCAATGTGTTAGCAGAAACATGGCTTATACCCGGTGTTAAAAGATTAAAAAATGTTTCCTTACTCGCCTGAACTCATTATATATCGGCAAGAACGTTTAATCAACAGAGGCGGTGGCATCCTAATCGCGATAAAGACATCTATCACTCTAAAATGCGCATTGACACACCGCTCGAGATGCTGTGGGTTACCTGCAATAGCTCGAACGGGCTTATCGTGGTAGGCGTGTGCTACCGTCCCGCGAAACTGATTTCAGACTTTATAAAACACTGCAACGACGCCGTTCTCTACTTACATACAAAACACCCACGTGCAAAGTTTGTTCTTTACGGAGATTTTAGCTACCCCAACAGAGACTGGTTTCAGAATTCATGCCCAGCTTCTAAATAATGTACTGATTTTTTTTTTCAATTGCCTGTTAGACTACCAGGTAACTCAGGCGATCACCGAGGCTAATAGAGACCCGGCTAGCATCGCAAACATACTTGGTCTTCTACTCATCTCTTATCCTGCTCCTCTGCGGTCCCTCTTTACCTTAGAGAAATGAGCGACCACAAGATTATTCTTGCCACTTTTGCATTCCCATGACATAAAGAAATACCAAATAGCAATCAGATACGTGGGCATGACAGCGGTGATTTCAAGCGATAACGACAGAGCTGGAACGTTTTTATAGCCCTCACAAAAGCGTATTTTGTGCGCGTTTTACAGAAGAAAACTCGTGCCTTTTTCAAAACAAGCTGATAGATCTCGTTTGGAAGTTTGTACCCACCACAAATATTAAAGAGAGAGCTTCGGCCTCATGGCTCAACATCGCGATTAAAAGATTGATAAATAAAACTAAACGGCTCTACAGAATGGCAAAATTGAAAAATAATCGAAGTATATGAAAGATACACAACAAAGCTGATAAAGCATACGCGAAGAGTGTACGCAAGGCAAAGCAAACTTTTTTGACATAACATTACCAAACATGCTTAGGACAAACCCTCTATAATTTTGAAATCTATAATTCAGTTTCAAAACGCTGCGGTACCCACCACTGACAGTTGTGGTACACCGCTCAATGACAGTGATCGCGCAGAAGCCTTCAAGTTGTTCTTTTGCTCAATCCTCACACAGGAACACAGCCTGGACTCCCCGTAGTCTCTTTGGCCGCTGATCACGGAAGCTATGCCACCAATATCAGTTACGCCTACTGGTATCGCTAACGTAATCAACAATTTAAAGCTGTCATCAGGTGTTGGTACCGATAACTGAATTTCTAAGATATTGAAAAATACAAAGGTAATAATTAGCTTGTATCGGTCATTAACTTTTATGCAGTCCCTTCATTCGGGTTGTGTACCGAGTTAACGGAGAATGGGGAAGGTTGTTAAAATCTTTAAATCAGGCAGCAGGTCATCCATTTACCATTAGGGACCCATATCATCAACCAGTGTCTCATCTTAATTCATGCAAAAAAATTTCTCCAACATTATTAAGCACCTCGTGCACCACAATCTTAAACACCCAGCAGAACTTGGATTCCCTAAAGGGCGTTCCTGCGAAATGCAATTAGCTACTTTTCTTCATGGGCTCCAAGATAACCTAGACATTAACTAAGTAACAGATGCTATCTTTCCTCACTTCGAAAAAGATTCTGATAGAGATCCTCATGGGCGACTAATACGCAAATTAAATTATTACTTTTAAATCTTGACCCATTTGACCTTGCATGAATTGAAAACTTCTTTAAGCAGAGAAATCAGTTCTTAGTAATAAATAATGCCGCGTCTATCGCTGCCCTTGTTAGAACGGCTACTTGGGCTAACTGTTATAGATTGATTGCTACAAGGCAGCGCGCAGGGACGGCAGACAAGAAAGACACACAGTAAGGCGCTAACTACACTGTTAGAAAAAAAATTCCCAAAAGGGATTAAACGGTTTGTCCTCTAACGCGCAACCAAAAAGGAGTTTTTTTTTTGCTCCATATGTATGGTGCTTTTATTTACTTCCTTATATAAGGGAGTTATTTTCGAGTATAAGGGAGTACATTTTCTACTACCCTCAAAATTGGAGCCTAAAAATGGCGTCATGCTTATTTATCCTCAATCAGGCTCATTCTTACAGCAGTGACAGCGGCGGAAAGGGGCGGTCGCTCTGCGGGCCATTGGCAACCAAACTTGGGAAGTTGCGCTACCCTAATGTGACCTCGCGTAAGGGCTGCGGCATGTGCAAGTTGCGCGTCCGCGCCGAAGGTGGCGCCACGGCCGAAACGATTGCAGCGATC
Source organism: Amblyomma mixtum (assembly GCF_055824585.1). Taxonomy (NCBI): domain Eukaryota; kingdom Metazoa; phylum Arthropoda; class Arachnida; order Ixodida; family Ixodidae; genus Amblyomma; species Amblyomma mixtum. Next base: position 130,818,900 of record NC_143021.1, on the reverse strand, counting down.
CTGGTATCGGCGGTGAACGCGGCTGCAGTTAAGCCTAATAAAAGTGAAATTTTTCGACCACTATCAACAATAAAAACATGCTTATGAACTAAATTATAACCAGTCATGGGTACTAAAAATAAGATATCAAAGAAATTAGTTGAGATGATGACGCCGCGGGTAACGCGGCAGCAGACGACAAGCAGACGACGCTCGGTCAGCCGCGCAAGCGGAAACGGCGGTGTCGACGACATTCGCACTGCAGCAGCGTCGTTAGCGTCATGTCGAGTCACACAGTAAGCTTTTCTTGGAGTCTTTATACTAAGCACTAGCACAACAGCATATTATGTTGTTCCCAGCCCAATGAACTGTGATTTCTTCTGCACGAGTCAAAGGTTGAAAATTTTCGCTGCCTTTTTCTGCGTCTGTTTATTCATAAGCACAGTATGATACATTTCAATACATGTCAGATGTTTTACTTCCCTACTATTTGCCTGAATCTCTTACAAAGTCGTGTACAAATCTATATTCAGTCATGTAGCATTTGATTATGTATACTGTACCTACCTTGATACCTTCTTTTTATCCTCTATATATTATCTGTCCGGTCATGTTTTGTAGGTTTACATAATGGCGTTTTTTTTTTAATTTTGATATTTAGGATGCCTGTCACTGATACTCCAATGGCACTGATGCCTAAAATTTTTTTTGAACATAGTTTGTCCCTGCTGATGTTCTTTTAATAAATTCTTCTTTGTACAAAACAATTCACGCTTTTCGTTCTCGGGCGAGCGCAGCTGCTAAGCAGTCGCGTCGCTCGCCACCATACACCGTGCTACATCAACAGACACATCGAAATACAGAAGCGAGTAAGCAGATTCCGTAAGTAGTTAGGAAATCAAGCATGAATGCAGCGCGGGAGCAGTTAATCACCCGTATTTACAAAGCTTGGATCGAGCTAGCGGCCGCCAGCACCAGGAACGCGCGAGCAACCGGCCGCAGCCAGCCGCCTATACGCGCACCGTATTGGATTTTCAATGCGTTTACCGCCTCTCCCAGGTGCAGCCACCATCGCCTTCGAAAAAAAAAAGTCCCCATTGGCTCTATGAGAGTGTCACTCCCTTGCCCGCGTCACCCATTCTATTCGCCGTCTGCAAGCCCAGCGGCGGCGTTGGCGCCAGGAGTCGTCTGCTTGTCGTCTCCTTTTGCTGTACGAGCTCGTTCGGTTGGCCGTGTTTGTAGATAAAGGGTTGTACCATTATAATCAATACTTCAAACCTGAGAAGGAGTCACTGGGTAGTTTTCGCGGTCATGCGCCACGCTTTATTTGACCAAAAGCCAGTGCAGAAAAGTTGAAAACACCCCTGATGGTAGTTTGGAATGGCAGTGGTTGCTTTCATATTCACTTCGTTTCATATTCACTTCATTCATTTTAATATGACTGAGGAAAAATGTAGCATCATGAGCTTAATCAAGAGCTCAGCGTTCACACAGTGTTCTATCACAGTCCATGTTCACGCAACACATAATCTGCTGCAACACATTACCAGAACCACACTGAAAAAAGCCTTTGAGAATTAGCCCTAAGCGGGGGCTGTAACGGGGCGGCGACACTGACAAAGGAAAGCCAGGTATGGTTAGAGTACTGGAGGCTTCGCAGGAGCAATTCAAATATGTAGCGTACTGTAGCGTAAAACGGCGACAAGCCAATATCTGGTACCGCGGCAGGCGCCGGTGAAGGAGCAGAAGTGAGCAGAGATCCAGCGACGATGGTAACCAAGCGGTCTTCACTCACCGCCATTATTAGACGACTGACCAGAAGCAGACTCGACGCTAGGTGGCGGGGCGGATTGCACAAAATGGTGTTTTTTTAGTCCATTTTGGCACAGGTGGAGTATTTGGCGCAATTAACTTCCTTTCTAGACTGGAGTAAATGCAGGTAAATCCTCATTTTTAGTTTGTTATTCCCGCATGGAAGTAAAATGGAAGACAGTCCATCTTGTTGCTCCCCACTCATGGAGTAAATGTTTTCACAAATGCAGTAAAAAGGGTGGCCGCCACCATTTTTTACTCTCTTTTGGGCTTATTTTTGTTTACAGTGTATCAACTGAATTTTATTCGGAAAAACATCTCTTAAATACCGCGGTTGTGTATGCCAAGCGGTTGCAGATCACGTGGAAATGGTGGTGGAAATTAACTTGTATTCTTTATCATTCAGAGTCGAGGTGGTACTGCTAACGGATGAGTCTCCTGCTTTCTTTATGTGATACGCTTCAGGGAGCTCCTGTTCTTTCCGGCGTCCTCCAGGGATCGGTGCTGGGCGCTCTTGTCTTGCTAATCTCCATTAATGATTTTCTTCAGTGCATAAACAATAACTTTCGGCTGTTTGCAGTTCGACTGTGTAGTTTATGCTGAAATAACTAATTACGAAGACAGTATTGCTTGTAATGTAATGTAATGCATGTAATGCCCTCTTTTATTGGGGAGTCTTAGTTGCTACAATAAATAAAAATAAAGAACTATAATAAAGTAACGAAATCAGCAGAGAGACAAAGTTATGTGACAAATACATGCCGTAGTCGAGGGCTACAGCTTATATTGTGCCACTATCTTCTGGCGTTTACTAAAAAAAGTAGACGAAGATATGCAATTGGTTACGGTTTTCTGTTGCAAATTAAAAGAGAGTAAGTAGCTAAATATGCGCGGAAAATAGTAGCGCTACATAGCACTGTCAAACTTCTAGAAGTAATTGCTCGGACGTATCCGTATGTTTTTTTATTCTTAACGTTCAGAAAAGGTTAAAGTCCTTCTAAACTGAAGGACATAGAAGGTGAAACAAACTCAAACTACAGATTCAAACTACCCTCAGGTTCTCTTCCTTCCACATATGCCATTCAATGCTACTGAAATAGCCTTTAAACATGTTCATAAACTTTATAAAGAGTTGTTTTCCGGCTAGTCTGTCAGATTCTTCACTCGACATCACAACTTTTTTACGCTGAAAAGGCGATACACGGACACAACAAAGGATAAGTACAAAATAAAAATTTCATTATTCAGTGGTTTAGACATAGAAACACACGACGAAATGCCACGTATGCGCATCACATACTCCCACGACATGACAGTTAAACACGCATCACCCCACCCTACAATAAGGATTAGAAAAAGGCTGGCCGCCGCGGTGGATCAGTGGTTATGGCTCTCCTCTGGTTTGGTTTGGTTTTGGTTGATTTGTGGGGTTTAACGTCCTAAAGCGACTCAGGCTATGAGAGACGCCGTAGTGAAGGGCTCCGGAAATTTTGACCACCTTGGTTTATTTAACGTGCACTGCTATCGCACAGTACGCGGGCCTCTAGAATTTCGCCTCCATCGGAATTCGACCGCCGGCCGGGATCGAACCTGCGTCTTTCGGGTCAGCAGTCGTCACCATAACCACTGAGCCATCGCGGCGGCTCTCTTCTGCGGAGACCCGAAAGGCCCGGTTGCGAAACCGGCCGCGGCGGTCCAAATTCGATGGAGGCGAAAATCTAGACGCCCGTCTACTGTGCGATGTCAGCGGACGTTAAAGAACCCCAGTTGGTCGAAATTTCCGGAGCCCTTCACTACGGCGTCCCTCATTGCTTTGGGACGTTAAACCTCTAACCCCTATAAACCAAACCAACCCACCAGAATAATGCTGGCCCGCACCTGTACGACACAACAGATGTGTAATGACGCACTTCTGGGAGGTTTTTATCAGAAAGGCTTCCATTATTTCGCTTTCTTAGGCATTGCTGCCCCTCCCAAGGATCCTAATGCGAGCAAATCACGGCCTGCACTCGGATATTCTGCAAATCTCAGAAAATGTGTTTGTACCCCTACCTCCTAGTGCGCGCTCATGCACCTCTGCACGATCATTTATGGAGCATCCAGTATGGGCAATATAGGCCTTTTCAGATTATGGTGGAATTTCATAAACCACCCTTTGGCGCATTTAACATAGGGCTGAACATGTTTTTTGGTGCATTCGCTCCGCCTAGTTGTCTCCTTAGTTGTGAGAGCGCTGGTCTGGCCTTGCTTCACACGTGTCGATACCAACTTAGGTACTCCACGCCAGATGGCCATTTTTTTTTCGCGTTGTGCGCCGCCTTATGCATGTAATATACTACCACAGGTTGTGGAAAATCATTTGAGTTTTTATTTGGGGTAGCATAATTTCACTCACCGGCGCCAAGCTCGTATAAGGGTAGCCCGTACTGTCCAACTAACCCACTTGAAAGTAGAAAGGTTCACTCATTTTGTGCAGGCACGACTCTATGAGCACAGGCTGAAGGCACAGCACAGCAATACCGCTCCTGACAATGTTTGAGTGTGCAGAATAATACGGCAGAAGATCCTGTGCGGCTCTGGGATGATACATGCAACACAAATGATTTACAGAGAGAAACAATTTCCCTTCAAAAGAATGTAGTCATTTTACAGTTAGGACATCGAGTGTAAAGGTCAGACCCTACCATGTCCTGCAAAATCACCTAAAATCTCATTCAGTATGTGAAGGTAGTTTATATTACTATGCTCCTTAAGGGAAATAGAAGATCTCGCACGTACCTAAACAATCTTAAAACCATGCAGCCTTCAAAGGCATTCGCCAGGGTACGGTCAATATAGGACAGAAAAATGTTACACAGGGCCGGGGCTACTCACGAACTTATACATATACCGCGACGTTCCAAGTAATACCATTGTCAAAAGGTGTAAACGTATATTAAGGTAAAATTTAAGTAAAGTTATAGAATTACCTACACTCATCCACGTTGTGCCGGCAGAGCATAGAAAGACGCTAAGGCAGAAATTGTGTTGTTTTCTTCCAGATAATGCAGAGGCTCTGTGGGTTTTTGCGCCGTATGTTTCGGACAAGGCTGCATTTCCCGCCTGGTGAGCCATTCAATGCTTTCGCAATAATAAAAATATATTTCAGAAAATAATCGGTTCCTTCACATTGTCACGTGTAGTGACGGGAGTCCAGTGGTCAGGAAGACAGCAACAAGACTTGCCAACGCAGCTCTTTATTTGGCTTGAGCTGCGCCCGCAAAATAACTAAATCACTCGGCGGCGGCCTAAGCAACAAACGTGCTCGTCAGTCGTCGAACTATGAATGCCCGCCGCTGGCAGCATCCCTCTTAGCTTGCAGCTCGCAGCAGAACATAGCTTGGCTGGCTGTTTCGACTGTCACTTCAGAAGCGCTGAATGTTCGGGCAGAAGACATGTGGAAGTTTCCTCTGGACCACTCGTTCTGTGAAGAGCTCCTGAGATCAGGCAACCTGTAGCTCCGGGCAGCAATAAAATGTGTGTCTTCTTCTGTCATGCTGGGAGCCGTGGGAGTCACGGTGGGAGCAAGCCCATTGCAATGTTTACCTTCACTGCCAGTAAAGAATGGCACAAGGCAGATTTAGAGAATATTTAGTTTCGGAAAGAAGTTAGGAAAGTCAAACAGGTACAGAGGAAGACATAAATTATATTTGGAACGGAACAAAAAAACAAGAAATATATGTTTCAGCCCAGACTACTTTCGATTCCCGGTTAACGAGCGCAAAAAGACGAAGACGAAGTGAACAAGACGACAGAAGCGCTCACTCGCAACTGAACGTTTATTGCGCTCGTCTGAACGTCTTCTTGCGCTCGTTAGCCACGAATGGGTGCAAACTAACCCAAATTATTACGTTAACGCACTGCTATGTATAGACAGAAAAATATCATGCCATATGACCCGCGTTCAGGAGAGTAGATCGGCTACCCTTACATGTCGATGCTCTCAGATACGGCTCAACCGCGAAGATCCCATTTTACCTAGACAGTGAAGCGCTCCGCAGGGATAGACTTTACTCGGCGGCGTCAATAGGGGTCAGGGACACCTATTGACGAAATTGATCACAATCTGCACGCTAAGATGCACATGCATGGCCGTGATTTGTTTCAAATGATACTCTCAGTGAACTGTCACCATTCAAAGCGGCAGCGCAATGAGTGTGCTAAAAAGAATGAAGCAAGGCAGATTTAGAGAGGGCAGTTTGCAGAGAGAAGTTGGGAATGTGAAATATAAGCAGAGGAAGACGGATTATATTGGGACCAGAAAAAAATGAAAAACGTGTTCCAGCCCAAACCATTTATTTATTTATTTATTTATTTATTTATTTATTTATTTATTTATTTATTTATTTATTTATTTATTTATTTATTTATTTATTTATTTATTTATTTATTTATTTATTTATTTATTTATTTATTTATTTATTTATTTATTTATTTATTTATTTATTTACCCTCAAGGCCTATGAGGCGTTACAGAGGGGGTGGGTAAAGGGTTGAACAAAATTCCAACAAACAATTTGAACAAAAAAGATAAGAAAGCACACGCGTACACGCGCTCCTGCTTTGGCAGCGCTGGTGCCTGCAGAATTTGGAAATAAATAAATACTAAAACATATGCTGCAGAGCTTATGAAAAGGAGCAAAATGCTCTGGGCGCAGCAAGGAAGTGATACGGAAAACACGAAATAAGCAGCCTAGACAGACAAGAAATTTTTTATCGCGTCTTTGAAAGGCACAGGAAAGCACAGGTAGGTTTAGACAGACAGATAGTAGGTGAGTCCTTTAGGGAGGACTCCCCGGTCAGGCAGGTTTAGACAGGAAAAAACGATGCGGGATATCCCTCGCTCAGGTGAGCCGTTCGGCTTCCATTACATGTCGATGCTCTCAGATATCTCTCAAACGCGAAGGTCCCCTTTTACCTAGACAGTCAAACGCCCCGCAGGGATAGACTTCACTCGGCGGACCAAACGTGTGTTCAGAGCCCCCAATTGACGAAACTGATCGCAATCTGCATGCTATGATGCATATGCATGGCCGTGACTTATTTCAAATGAAAGTGTTAATGAACTGTCATCATCCAAAACGGCGGTGCAATCACTGCGCTTTGAATATTCCAACAAGGCAGATTTAGAGAGGGCACTTTTCAGAAAGAAATGGGGAAAGTGAAATATAGGGAGAGGAAGACAGATTGTATTGCCGCGTCTACAACAATAGCCGCATGGCGACTGTTCGGCACGCAACTCGTGCGCCACGCTGTTCGCTGCTGAAGAAGGAACTGGACGTTCCACCCTGGCCGTCTCTGTGTGCTGTCGCATCTTCACGGTGTTGGCGTTCCTCTGCCGTCTATGCACGGCGCTACCACTACCAACTGCAACATGACTCTGGTGGACGTTGCGGCCTCGACGTCCCATGTCCAGGACTCCTTCAGACAGCCGCTCATTGAGTCCGACCAACTACCGCTTGTGTGTCCGCCCGTTCACCGCAGCAGCCGCCACATCCTGGAACTGGTCCCAGAGTTTGGTCTCCTCCCAAAAGAGGCCCGCACTCATCGACCTGGTGAGCATACCACCATGGCGCAGGCTAGCGCTTCACACTTGAAGCTTCAGCAACCCCGCGTGCCAGCCAGCTTCAATGGCGCCACTTTCGAAGATGTTTAAGACTGGCTTGACCAGTTTAAGCGGGTCACCGATTTCAACCAGTGGATCCCTGCGCGGAAGATGTGGAACGTCTACTTCGCCCTTGAAGACGGAGCTACGACCTGGTTCGAGAACAGGCAGGCCGATATCCAAAGCTGGGATACCTTCCGCGAGCAGGTCCGAGACACGTTTGCTAGCACTGACCGCCTGGATCGTGCGCGGCGCCTCTTGGACGCTCGCGTGCAAAAGCCTAATGAGAGCGTTGCCATCTTCGCCGAGGACGCGACCCGTCTTTGTCGGCGCGCTGACCCAGATATGGCGGAATCCACGAAGATCCGCCATCTGATGCAAGGTGAGAAGGACCAACTCTTCGCTGGAATTAAAAAGTGGTTACTGGAAGATCGAAGTTGACGAGCGGGACCTCGAGAAGACAGGGTGCGAGACGCCCGATGGCCTTTATGAGTTCAAGGTTCTTCCTTTCGGTTTGTTTCGGCTCCGGCAACATTTCAGAGAATGATGGACGCTGTTTTTTCGGGCATGGAAAGGCAGACGTGCTTGGTGTACCTGAACGACGTTGTATTTTCGCCAACGTTCGAACACCTGCAGCGCCTCTTGACCGTGCTACACGCTATAAGATCGGCCTGCCTGACGTTGAAGCGCGAGGAATACCACTTTGGTTATGAGGAGCTCCTTGTCAATGGCCATGTCTTCAGCTATCGTGGAGTCCGGCCGGGTCCTGCTAAAACAGCTGCCGTCTCTAACTTTCCCACTCCATCGGACAAGAAAACGGTCCGGCATTTTTTGGGCCTTTGCGCGTATTACCGGAGGTTCATTGCCAACTTTTCCCGATTTTCTTTACCGTTGATGCCTCTTACAAGGGAGGACGTCCCATTCGCGTGGACAGAACAACAGCAGCAGGCATTTGATGAATTATGGCGAGGCTTGCAAACCACGCCAGTCCTTGGCCATTTTGATTCCCGTATGGAGACTCTGGTCCACACAGATGCCAGCAACGTGGGACTCGATGTTGTACTCGTCCAGTGCCAGGATGGCGCTGAGCGCGTGATAGCATACGCCAGCCGCACTTGTCTCGGGCTGAATCTAACTATACCACTACCGAAAAAGAATGCCTCGCCGTGGTATGGGCTGTAACGAAATTTCGACCTTGCCTGTGCGGCCGTCATTTTCAAGTCGTAACCGACCACCCCACTTTCTGCTGGTTGACGAACTTACGCGATCCCTCTGGTGGCCTTGTGCGTTGGAGCTTACGTCTTCAGGAGTTCGACATGTCCATCGTGTATAAATCAGGGCGCCAGCGTAACGATGCCGACTGCTTGTCCAGATATCCAGTTGAGGCTGCGCGCGACGACGACGAACCGGACTTTCCTCTCATCGCAGCCGTAGACGCAGCGACTATTTCCAGTCAGCAACGTGAGGACTCGGCGCTGAAACCTCTCATCAACTTCCTGGAAGCACGTACCCAGCTCTTCGCAAGAACGCAGTCCTCCTTTTGTATGCGCAACAACGTGCTGTACAAAGCGAACTTTTCTCCAACCGGAACCGGCTACCTCGTCGTTGTTCCAGCGAATCTCCATGAAGAAATCTTGCAGGCGTGTCATCACGAGCCCACCGCCGGTCAGTGCGGCTACGCCCGCACCCTGGCTCGGATCAAAAAAACGTTATTACTGGCCTAAGCTAGTGGCGACTGTTCGACACTATGTGCGCACGTACCGCAATTGTCAAGGGCGAAAAACACCCCCTGTCAAGCCAGCTGGACTTTTATATCCCGTTTGAGCAGGTTAGTATGGATCTTCTCGGCCGTTTCCCAACTTCATCTTCGGGAAACCGGTCGATTATCGTCGCCACTGATTACCTTACACGCTACGTTGAAACCAAGGCCCTCCAGTGCGGCCCAGCAGCCACTGCTGCAAAATTTTTCGTGGCACACATCCTCCTGAGGCGTGGCGCTCCATCACTAATTGTCACTGATACAGGCACCGCTTTCACTGACAAACTCTTGGAATCCCTCATGCAGCTGAATGGCACTACTCACAGGAAAACAACCGCCTACCATCCCCAGACGAATGACCTGACCTAGCGCCTCAACAAAACTCTCGTCGACATGCTGTCCACGTACATTGACGTCGAGCATCGATCTTGAGAGGATATCCTGCCATATATTACTTTCGCCTATAGCACGGCCCAACAGGAAACCACGCGGAGGGCGCCCTTCTGTCTGTTGTACGGCCGCGAATTGTCGACATTGCTGGAAGCAATGCTGCCCCATGATGGCCGCGACCCCGACGTTGGCTCCGAGGAGTTCACGCTGCGCGCAGAACAATCTCGACAACTTGCGAGAGTGCGCATCCTGATTTGAACAAGACCGTGACAACCGCCGCCGGAGACTGATGACGTTCGCCCCGGACGAAAAAATGCGGGTATGGACCCCAACTCGACGCCGCGGTCTTTCTGGAAAACTGCTAAAGCAGTATTTCGGCCCCTACAGAGTTCTCCGTCAGCTGAGCGACGTAACCTATGAAGATCTCCCGGATAGGGCTTCCCAGAATGCTCGCCGCAGCGGAGACTAGAGATTGTTCATGTCCTGTGAATGAAGCCCTCTTTCTCACGAGACATTTAGTGGCTAAGTGCCGGGCGTTACTCAGTCTTTTCTTTCTTTCTCCCTATTTTCTTCTTAAAGCATCCAGCCGATGCTCTCTCCGAGAGGGAGGGTAATGCCGCGTCTACAACTATAGCCGCTCGGCGGCTGATCGGCACGCCACTGGTGCGACACGCTGTTCGCTTATGAAGAAGAAGAAACTGGACGTTCCACCCTGGCAGTCTCGGTGTGCTCTCGCATCTTCTCGCTGTTGGAGGTGCTCTGCCCTCTAGACGCGGCGCTACCAGTACCAACTGCTACGTGACAATATTTGTACCAGAAATAAAAAAGTGAAATGTGTCCCAGCCCGCACCATTATGCATAGACAGGAAAATACAATGCGAGATATCCTTCGTTCAGGAGAGCCTTTCGGCCACCATTGCATGTCGATGCCCTTGGATATCTCTCAACCGCCAAGATCCAATTTTACCTAGACCGTCAAGCGCCCCCCACAGCTAGACTTGACTTTGCGGACACCACGTGTACTCAGGGGCCCCTAATAGTGAAACTGATCGCACTCTGCGTGGTATGATGCACATGCATGGCCGTGGTATATTTCAAATGAGACTGGCAATCAGCTGCCGCCGTCTGAAGCATCAGTGCAATCACTGCGCTCAGAAAAATGAAACAAGGCAGATTTAGAGAGGGAGCTTTTCAGAAAGAATTTGGGAAAGTGAAATATACGGAGAGGAAGATTGATTATATTTGGACCAGAAAAAAAAAGTGAAATGTGTCCCAGCCCGCACCATTATGCATAGACAGGAAAATACAATGCGAGATATCCCTCGTTCAGGAGAGCCTTTCCGCCACCCTTGCATGTCGATGCCCTCGGATATCTCTCAACGGCCAAGATCCAATTTTACCTAGACCGTCAAGCGCCCCCCACAGCTAGACTTGACTTTGCGGACACCACGTGTGGTCAGGGGACCCTGTTGGTGAAACTGATCGCAGTCTGCGTGGTATTATGCACATGCATGGCCGTGATTTATTTCAAATGAGACTGTCAGTCAACTGCCACCATTCAAAGCGACAGTGCAATCACTCTGCTCCAGTTCACGTCAGCGTTACATCTCTTTCCCTTGTAGAGGATTTGGTATATAACAGCTTGCGCGAGCGATACGCTTTCGTATCAGACTGCCCGATCATCCACAAGCGGTATCGGTGTGTTCTAGGTGAGTTGTCTTCTTGTTGCGATGTTCTGATAAATGCAAGTTTTGTTACAAACGGAAACGGACATTTTTCGAATATACCCATTCTGTTCCATCTTCAGTAATATTTCATCGAACTTGGAGGGCGTAATACTGAAACAAAAGCGGCGCTGGCTGTATACTTATATGAGACTGTGGCGCATTCTTTGTACAAGTCGTCGACAATTTTTCGCAAGGCTTAACCTAATGAGGCGTCAGAATGTGAATATCAACTGAATACCTCTATTTGCCTTGACCTGCGATCGACTGTTTTTGTCCTCATGATGCCTATGTGTCGCTTTTTCAATACACGCTTTGGTGATTACCTCTGATGTAAATTGTGTTTGAAGTATTTTAAATATACTGCGTACTGCCATGCATAAAATATAACATTGAAAATAAACGCAGATATTGGCGTGCTACACTCTGTATCAATTACGAAAGCGTTCCGAAAACTCGAACCAACACAAAAGCAGTATTTGAAATGAAGATGACCGCGGTGCCCTGAACGTAACTAATGTGTGCTGATTTGTTTTTGACCCACACAGAAAAATGAGAGGTCTCACAGTATATCTCATCCACGCCACTCTAATAGCTGGTAAGCATGGGCAGAGAGCTGCGCATTCATGAGAGTAGGAATTTTATAGTATTTTGAAAAACTCTTTGCGGATAATTCAACTAAAACCTTTCTAACAGTTGTCATCTGTGGTGTCAAATCGGCCAGTCTTTATGCTGTATAGGCTATTCTACAGCCTGAAGCCAATCAGCCTCGCAAATGTCTGCTTCCACCATTTTAGGACTAGAATTATTAAGTCTGTACTTTGGCGTCAGGTGATACGAATTCAAGCGCACAGGAACACGCACACAAGAGGAGGAACACACAGGACAGGCGCTATTCCTCCTCTTGTGTACGTGTTCCTGTGCGCTTGAAATCATTTCAGTATAATCTATGCACCATCTAGCCCAAACAGAAGTTTTGTTAAATTGTCAGGTGATAGTTTTTAGCATTTGCATACAGTTTGTGATCGGGGAACAAACGGGACAGGTCAACTCATTTCCTCCTGTTAGAGTGAAGCGAGCTTCTTTGGGGTTATAAACGTATCCAACACTGCCTTGTACACGTCGTGGAAATGCAGGAAATAAAACGCTTGTGGCTGACCATAAAACGCACATCAAAAGGACTTTTTTCCTAACACTTTAACCTGTAAATTATATCCTGAAACTTACGAAATTTGTCAATTTTTTTAGCTACTGATATATTTTCTCCAGGCTCTTTTCATACAGAAAATATATCACTTCAATCATTTAATATCCGTTCACAAAAATGAAAAAAGAAAAAACTGCTCTTGAGGGGGCTTTACCTAGAGACATGCCAATATAAAAGACTGCAATAGGCAGAAATGCGTTCAATTTATTGCTCTCAATACCACAGAACACAATGCAAGGTGCATACATGTGGCTCCGTCGTACATAAACAAGGTTTCAGGATTGGTAGTTAACGTGCACTACCAGCGCATCACTGTCGTCGTCGTCGCTCTGGTCATCTGAAGCCGCCTCCAGTTCGGAAACGAACTCCGGCCCACTGCCGAAAAGAAATTCTAGGTCATCACCAAAGCTTTGATGACAACTGCTAAACAACCCTTTTCCTTGGGACATCATCGCCAGTGGTATTCTTTGTTTGATCACATCTCGAAATGGGTAGCCAGGCTTAAAACACGCGACAAAGGAACGAAATGCATTTTTTCATGCCAAACTACCATTCTCTAGTGTCTAATATTGCAATCCATGCAATTGTCGGGCGTAACTCGTCTTCAGCGGTGCTACCAACTCTAAATCGGTCCAGACGAGTGCGACTCGTCATTCGCGAAATTGATAGAATCTCCCATAAATAGCACAGCTCAGTGTTGGTAGTTCAAAAGCTTAAAGCTTCTCTGAAAGGGGCTCCAATTAAGTTGCGGTGTGCTTGGTATTATAAAGGAGTTCGCTTCTCCAATATTGCCCAAAAAAATTTTTAGTACGCTTTCTCGAAGCTTAGTTATTTGTAGTCAAAATTTGAATTAGCGCCTTCGCGCCTTTCCCTCTCCTCTCGTCACTTTCTGCACGCTAGGAGGTAGGCGCTCCTCCTCCGGCTCCACCTCCGGGAGAGGAGCTTCTTGATCCGCCGAAGCTACGCAGCTTACTGGCCGCGGCCATGGTAGCTGCCTGACGTCTGAAAGAATCTACCCCGCAGCCACCTTCCAACTTGTATGTGAAGGTGCGAGCGACGGAGGAGGGTGCGAGCATAAAAAGGTCGCCGGAAAGGGCTCGCCAACTTTTGCGCGCGATTGTGGATCCTCTGTTGCGTGTAAAGGTGCATTCTTTGGCTCAGGTTTTCACGTAACTCAAAGCAGTGAATGGGCGAGTTGATGTACTCTCCTCGAAAGGTGTTGTCAGAGCTCCTTTAACCACCTTTGCGAAGCCTACAGCAGGGAAATGGAATAATAACAATTTGCAAATAAATGTGGCCCAAATTTGAATCGTTGGTTTCTATGTTTGCATTAACGATTACCTTAGTAATAACAAAGCAGGAAATGCACGCTAAGCAATTGAGTCTTTATATGTTTAAGTCAGGGAGTAATTACTCATTGACATCCACCCGAGCGCAGCCATACGGCTACAAAGGAAAGCTATACAGCGTTCTTAGAAACGTCGTAGTTAAAGAAAAATTCGTCCTGGTCCGAGGTTCGAACCCGGAACCACTGCTTCACCGGAGCAGTCGCTCTGCCAATTGAGCTAACCGGGACGGCAAGCTCATGGTCGGGCGAGAGCGAATTGATCAATAACTCGAAGTGGGAACAGTGTTGGTCAAATGTTTTTAGGGGAATCCCCCAAGGTGGAGTAGATTTGTAATAAGGGAGTAATTACTCATTGACATCCACCCGAGCGCCTTATTACTCCCTTATTACAAATCTACTCCACCTTGGGGGATTCCCCTAAAAACATTTGACAAACACTGTTCCCACTTCGAGATATTGATCAATTCCCTCTCGCCCTACCATGAGCTTGCCGTCCCGGTTAGCTCAATTGGTAGAGCGACTGCTCCGGTGAAGCAGTAGTTCCGGGTTGGAACCCCGGACCAGGACGAATTTTTCTTTAACTACGAAATTTCTGAGAAAGCTGCGCTCGGGTGGATGTCAATGAGTAATTACTCCCTTATTACAAATCTACTCCACCCTGGGGGATTCCCTTTCCTTCCCTCAAAAACCAATTTACCAACGAGGCGTATTTGTCCGCGTTTCAGATTGGTCCAAATTGTCGTGACGTCACCGCGCGCGAATTTTGACGGGTGTCCACCGAAATATGTGAGACAGTTACTGCGCAACTTCCTTTCCTCAAATACAATTTTCAACTAGTGTCTACTGAGATATGTGAGACAGTTAATTCTTAATTTCCTTTCCTCAAATGCAATTTTCATTTTCTTCATTACGGCCCCTCTTTCTTCTTTCACTCAAACTTCCTCCCTTCCTGTACGGTGCGGCTCAGGTGTCCACCGAGATGACAGAGAATTCCAGCCCCATTTCCTTTCATCAAAATGCGTTGCGTTCAAAGGGAAACGCATCGCGCCGAACGGGTGGTGGCGTTCCTTGGACTCCGTGGCAGCGCTACAACGCGCTCTCGCGTTCCACTCCTAAAGGCGAAGCTTAAGCGTCATTAATTGGCAGTTAATTAATGCACCAACAAAATGTGCAGTGAACAATCGCGCAGCAGAATGCAGCTCTCAGGCTTTCGCCTTTCACAACTTTAGGCGCTAAAGTTCCTTGTAATTTTGGTCATGCGGCGGTGGAAAATTGGCAATGGCGGATGTTTTTTCAGGATCCGGAAGAACCCCTTCTTGGTTGACGACAGGGCCTAAAAACATTAGCTCTTTATAAGCAAAATGGCATTTTTCGGCTTTGAGAGTAAGGCTTGATGATGTTATGACCTGCTAGACCTCCTCGAGGAAACGAAGGTGCTCCTCGAAAGACGGGGCAAAAACGATGACGTCGTCCAGGTAGACCAGACAAGTTTGCCACTTGAAATCCGCAAGGATGGTGTCCATGAGCCTTTGGAAAGTCGCAGGTGCCGAGCAAAGACCAAATGGCATCACCTGAAACTCGTACAACCCGTCTGGAGTGACGAATGCGGTCTTTTCGCGGTCTCTTTCGTCTAGCTCAATTTGCCAATATCCAAACTTCAAATCCATGAAAGAAAAATACCTGGTAAAATAAGCGATCCAAGGCGTCGTCAATTCTGGGCAGCGGATACACATCCTTTTTAGTGATGTTTTACCGACGGTAGTCAATGCAGAATCGTAAGGTGCCGTCTTTCTTCTTCACAAGCACTGCAGTTGCCGCCCACGGGCTCCTAGAAGGGCGAATAAAGTCGTTTGCGAGCATTTCTTTCACCTGTGTGGTAATAGCCTCACGTTCTTTGGTAGACACTCGATAAGGTGGCTGTCGGAGTGGCGGAAAATTTCGTCTGTAATAATACGATGTTTCGCAAGATGCGTCCGCCCGACGCGGGGTGAGGACGCGAAGGCACCACGGTAGCGACTGAGCAGTTCCCGTACTTTCTCTCGCTTGTCGGGCGGCAAGGTTGGGTTAATATCGTACTTAACACCAGCAAGTCCGTCGGGCTCAGTTGTTGAAGCAGATGTTAAGCTGTGCACACACCTATTTTCACTAAGAGCGTCAATATACGCCACAGTCGTTCCCTTGTTAAGGTGTTGGTCTTCCTTGCTGAGGTTGGTGAGAAGAACGTTGACCTTGCTATCTTCAAGGAAAACAACCGCCCTGGGCACGGGAATTCCTCTGTGCAGTAGCAACAGCTGCCTGCTTTCGACGACACCCTCAATTTGCCTATGTGCTTTGAGCCGACGGTTACCATCACACTGGAACGTGGAGGCACGGACACGTGTTCGTCCAGAATGTGCAGCGCCGCTGGGAGAACACTATCCGCGGATATGGCCTTCTCGGTCGAGAACTTGACGGACTGCGATTGCAGATCAATAACTGCACCGTTTTCGGCCAGAAAGTCCATACCGAGTATGACGTCCTGGGAACACTCAGCTAACACAACGAACGTTGCCAAGAATGTTTGGCCTTGCACGGTTGCCCTCGACGTGCACGTTCCCGTAGGTGTAATGAAATGTCCTGCTGCAGTACACATCTGTGGGCCATCTCAAGCGCTTGTGACCTTTTTTAGTGCCGCGGCGAATTGTCCACTAAGTACTGAATAATCGGCAACAGTATCCACCAGCGCGCTTACATCGGCGCCGTCAACCAAAATCTCCAAGTCGGCAGTTGGTGGTATCTTACTTTGGGGATGTCGAGGCGTTCGGTCTCGGCTGCGGTGCGTCGAAGGAGTTCGGCATCGAGAGAAAGCGTTGTGGCCTTGGAGGGGTGCGTCAGGACATCGGCTAGTTTTGAGGTACGTGGGCTAAAGAATCGTCGGTACGGCTACGGAATTCGGCGTTGGTTGAGAACTGTCTTGTCGCGATGGAGGATCTTGTATACTTTGTCGTTGAGCGGCCGCACCTGCAGAGGCTGCTGCATTTAGTTTCCCCTGCGGAGACTCTGAGACTGAGCACGCCCTGGGGAACTGTAGCGACGCGGCGATGGAGATCGAGAGAAACGGCGCTGTACGGAGCTCGCTTGCGAGATGTAGTCCGCGATCTCCTGCGGTCGTTCTCCATACATCGGACAATGACAACCGACGTGGAATCCTCGAAGGCCCATCTTCCTGCATGGGCAGCGACGATAAGCATGTCCAGTCTCACCGCAGCGGTAGCACAGCGGCTGATTGTCTGGCGCTCTCCAGACATCCGTTCTGCGGCGTCCTAGCCGCTGTGGAGGATTCGGCTCGAAAGGTGGAGTTCGGGCACCGGCGGAGGCAGGTGTCTCGTAACGTCGGTTCGGCTGCGATGGAATGAAACGGCGTGTGACGGCGGCATAGATGAGATTCGGAAGCTGAGGTTTCACAGGGCCGGCAACAGGTAGTGCTGTATAAGTGTCTAGAGCTTGCTGCACCTCCTCACGGACAACGTCAGCAAGAGTGCTAGGCTGAGGTTTTTACTTGTCCGGAAAGAGCTTTGCCAGTTCCTCCCTCACAATACATCGTATCATCTCACTTAAGGAGTCTGCGGACCTAACCGTGGCGTCCTCCACAGTGGCCGTGAGCATCGACGCTGTTGTACGGTCGTACTGCCGGGCCCTCATGTCGAAAGACTTATCGATGGTGCTCGCCTCCTTTACGAAGTCAGCTGCAGTGACTGCAGGACTTCGAACCAGGCCGGCGAACAGCTTCTCCTTGACACCTTTCATAAGGAAGCTCACCTTCCTCTCCTCCGAAATGCTTGGGTCGGCACGCCGGATCAGCCTCTTCATTTCCTCAGCATACACCGTCAAACTCTCGCTGGGGAGTTGATGTCTGGCTTCTTAAAGCAGGTCGGCCTTCTCCCTGCGCGACGTGCTGTCCTTGAAGGTTTGGAGGAACTCTGTCTTGAACGTATCCCACGTTCCAAGGCCAGATTCATTGTTCAGAAAGCAGGTCCTCGCGTAGTCTTCAAGGGCGAAATAAACGTGCCGCATCTTGCAGTCAGCGCCCCAACCATTGTAGATGGCCACCCGGTCATACTGGTCCAGCCAGTGTTCAGCGTCCTCGTGTGGTTGACCGTGAAAATGGGGTGGCTCTCGCTGGTGGTCGAGCAGGACCGGCGACACTGTAGCTGGAGGATTCATCGTTGTAGCACCTGCCCTCCGTGAACAATGCGAAACAGGGAGCAGTACAAATTCGGGAGGTAAGCCCTGTAATCGGCGACTGCCCTGGTGGACTGGCGTGTCTACCTTCGGTGTTTGTACGGGGCTCGAATTGCGGCTTGAAGGGGGCGTACGGTGCATTAACGGCGTACCCAGCACCTCCACCAGATGTCACGTTGGTAATCAGCGGCTGAGGGTCCACAGCGGGTCAACGGACGGGCGCTTCCAGATCACTTTCACTTTCACTAGTCTACTTTCACACACACACACTTCCTCTTCTTCTTGAGAGGCGCTTCCATCTGCACGAGCGCTGGCGTCAATATGAGGACCGAGTGTTATGCGCTTAACTCGGCGCTTTACAGACCGCCAGAAGCACTTCTTTGAGCGTGGGTACTCAGCCACTGTTGCTTAAAATTGTACAAATGCATATAATATGGCAGAGGTTTTTTTTTCCGGCCCATGCCATGAAACATATCATTGACCTTTCGCGTTCTTGGGTCCAGTTAAGTGAGCGATTTCAGTAGCCTTCGCAGATGCTGAGGCTTCTAATCCTTTCTAAGAAAAACTTTCACACAAACACTGCATACCGAGGTTATGTCTGTTTGGAACCGCAACTCTTTTTGGAGCAGCAGTGCCTGTGGTGAAGAGCGCAAGGGAAAGCTAGGTGAGAAGGAATCGGCTTTACACACCGCAACACACCGCAACACCGCATAGAATCGACTTTACACACCGCAACACACACGTGAAAAGAAAGAACAGATACCACGAGCGCTGGCTATCTACTAAGGTTTACTAAGCTTCACAACAAATATATAAAAAAGGAAGCGGTACAAGACAAGGTAAAATGAGATCTGGAAGCACATGCAACAGTGAACGCCCATTTCCACCCCGTTACAGCGGCAAATATTTACATTCCTTTTCAAGCAATCTAACAGATGGTTTGCTGACGCAACCCTAACCCCTAAACTTCATAGCCATCGCCTCGAACACCTCGCTTGCTTTCTGAGATTTGTAGTTTTTTCTTTTGCGTGCATGCTCCTCAACACAGGTGCACATTTCCTCGATTCGCAACTCTTGGAATGAAGTGCTAAATTATTGCCCGTTCCGGACTGTAGTGGTCTCCCTTGTTCTCTCAATCTTGTATTCGCACGCCGACCAGTCTGTCCAAGATATGTTTTTCCGCAGGACAATGGCACTTCGTACAGAACTCCGCACAACATCGCAAACGGAACAAACCTAATTTGAGAGTCAGCGCTAGGGCTGTCAGTTCCTTCTTGTCCCTTGAGTACGGCGGTGTGTAAAGCCGCTTATTAGTATGCACCAACTTGCCCAGATCTCCAGCTTATGGACATCTAGAACTGGTTGCGTTACCGCGAGGCTCATTCTTTTTGTCTTTGAGTAACAACGGCGCAGTTCGTTTCCATAGTTCCGTAGTTGGTTTCCGTTAGTGTAGCACTCAGAGATGCTTAATGTTGGTCACCATTCAGGAAAGTCACTAAGGCTGCTGCAGAGATAGCGGCTACCGTCGTGTCTTCTAAAGCATTATCGCCAACGTATTTGTTCCGCTTCCGGAGGATGACGCTACCCAAGAAGGTCCCATCATAGTACAGACTCCTTGCATTTTTTTTTTTTGGGGGGGGGGGTTATCTACCCTTCCTAAAGTCATGACAAGGTTATTTTTTTTCTTCTTGACAGTGAAAGCGCTTTAAAGGACAAGGACGAAAGGAAAGGAAAGGCACACAACGTGCTTTGTATGTCTTTCCTTTTCTGTCGTCCTTGTACTTTTGAGCGTTTTCACGGTTAAGAGGGAAAACCAACTCACTCACTCAATTCCATTATTCATGACAATGGTTGGTTCTGCACGTGAATTGCTTACCTAATGATGATGACTACTAAGGTCTATTCAGGCGCTGGTCGTCTTGCTTGGCTAGAGTCATGAGCAGCCTTCCTTTTCCTGACTTTAATTTTCATCACTGTTTTGCCAACAATAATTTATTACAATTTACAACACCTACTTCAATTACATGATCATCCTATCCATGAATATAAAGTCCGTTAAAAACAACTCAGAATCAGACACCACGCAAAGAACATAGCTGCACTCGTTTAGCGCTATATTCTTCTCTTTTGCAGTGACTCTGCTTGTTACTGTGGCAGAAGCAGGCCCAACTGGGTTGGCGGCCATGGCTAGCGACCTCCTCGGGAATTGGGGCCGAAGTGAGGAGGCATTTTCCGAGCCTACTGAATAAAAGCGCTTGATGAATTCCCGGATGCGCGGAGGAGCAGGCTATAGCACGACAACGGGACTGCTTCTCTTTGACAATAAAAAAATTCAACCATATCCACCCCGTCGAATCCGCCATTTTTTTGTCATATATCCCAGCATGAGAAATGGTGGCAATTTTGGTGGCGAGAGTACAAAAAATGGTGTCCAAGGTGCGAAAGATGGTAGCTACATTTCGAAGCATGGTCGCCAAGGTGAAAAACATGGTATCCTAGGTGAAACACAGAGTCCGGAAGGGGGGGGGGGGGGGGGGGGGGAGGGGAGTCATGGTGGAAAGTGGCACACATATGAGCAAGAGAATGCTCACGCTGTAAGTATCCGTGCCAGAGATGGGTGCCCCATAGGGGAGTGATGTGCATGGTGTTCTGCTCTTGGATACTGCTCCACGGTGGTTTGCTGAGAACACTCATTGCTTTAGTTCTGGTGACAGATGCGCATGTTATCACATTAACACAGAATTGACGCCTGAACGATAGTGGATCATTGTGGGTACCTATAAGTGTAGAATAGGTGATGTTTTCTGTTCTGTGTGAGAGATTTCTTATTATAAGCCGGAACTCGGGTCATGTAATTGTTATAAACATGCCCGGCATGACCAACAAGAACTTTAGCTGTAATAGTTGAAGACATAACGGCAGAGACTGAAGCCGCGTCTGAATGATTTTCACAATTTTTTCAAGCACGCTGTGGACCTTACATTGCATTCAAAAGCGGCACTCAAGCCATTACCGACGGGCCAGCGCAATAGTGCTATCAGTTCATGGCACTGCAGCGGCGAGAAAAGGAGCACGTCACCATCGAGAGTGGGAAACCGAACTTAGCTAGCTCCCGAATTTGCGTCCTGTATATACGAAAACTTTACCCGGTCATGGTACTGAGTGGGTGCTGTACAAAAAAAGACACGCAGTGCGGGTATGTGACCGCGCCGCTCTTTCTCAGCAACAGAAGCATTCGTTGTGCCAAAAACAGCACTCTCTGTGCGGCCGCAGTATCAGTTGCTAGTCGGCGCCAGTGCGACGACTGCCGGTGCAAGGATATACACAGAACGCGGTAGCACACTTTGAACTGCTCGGCGATGTCATTATTTTCAGTGCACTGGTGTTCAGACCCGATGTCAAAGTTGCCCATCTCAGAGAACTACCTCTCCTTAGAAATCAAATATTAGTGCTCCGAGTTTTAATGTCGTTGTTAAGTCACACAGTAGTACTCTAAAGTTAATATAGTCGTTAAAGTATATATATCAAGGGATGAATCACAAATCGCATTCCCATTTTCTGCAGGCATATGGCGACTTAGAGACCACTTTATTAAGTACACACAAATAATGCAGTTAGCATTATGCATACCATTAATACAGACATTCAGCAATTCGGCGAAGAAAATGACGTACGTGCATTTCTCTTCCGCGCTATTTTCCGTGTTGATTTCTTTAATTATGGGTTTCTGCTCTGGGTTCCTCACAGCCTCTGAATAGCAGTGACGTGCGTGCGGGACAAGATATGACATAAATAATAAACAATTAAAGCAGCAATATTAAAACTTATAATTGTTTAGAGACGAGGTATTCAAACATCAGAAATAATAAAAAAACATACACAACAGGTAAATTCCTGGTGCAGATATTCAGAGCACCCAAAATAAAGGGCAGCAGTAGAGTAGAGTGTCAATTAAAACACATCACGGTTCACTTTAACACACCGTTAAATGTCATCCAGTAACAAGAACACACAGAAAAACAAAAGACACTAAGACTTTTTTTAATGTTGAGGAACCTTCAAGGGTTAATTCATTTGGTACATATTATCATCATCGATATTAACAGTTTCAGGAGTGTTAAAAAGATTGTCATGTCCTAATGATGCACGAGGTTGATATCTGGCCTGGATACAGGCACACACAAAAATCAAAGCTCTGCAGTTCAGCTCATCTGCTCAGCAAAGGCAACAGTGGCTAGGTGGCCAGGCACAGGTGACTTATTGTTCACTTAATAACCTATGTTACTGCTACCCAATCTAGTCTTAGATGTTTTAACCAATTTAGATGACATACACTGTTCTCAATTGATTCAATGAATCTCGATTGTTTTAGGTAGGTCACAGATATATTTTTTCTTCCGCGGGAAACGCCACGAACGAGCAGCAGTCAGCCACTTCTACTGAAAGCACAATATCAAGGGCTGTGTCAAATATACACTCTTTTATGTGTGCAGGTGCAGCAGCCACGTCAGCAGTTATTATTGGCCTGCATATGAGGATGCAAGTGTTGGCTACGTTCAAGGGAAGAATATTTTAAATGCGTTTGTAGCTGGCACTGTGTGTCCTAATGAAGGTGGTGACGACCGGGATGGCTTCTTTTATGCAGTGCTATAGTACACCTGCCTTGCCTGAAAAATCGCTCACACTCAACAGCTACTGATGCAGTGACACCGCAGTGATGGTGAACAGCATCTTGCTTCTGAGAGCTCGAAGCAATACTCCGGCCCCTTCACAGGAGGCACAATCTATGTACATGCCTGGCATTCTGCACACGGGAATAGGCAATCATTTTGCTGCATAGGTGTTTTTTTGTGCAGGCAGCCGGATGGTGTCGGTCAGTTTCTGTAGCTGTTGATTCATCAATATTTCTCTACAATTTCCTGTTGAAAGCCACTTGCGGCTGAAACCTGCCGGACAATTTTTCGATTCCCAGTGTCGTCCAAGGTTCGAGCACAATTGGCAAGGCGAAGTAGAGCATGAACGTTGAATATCAGGAAGGCAATGCCATAGAGGCGCCTGCTCTAAACAAGAAAGTTCTGCAGAAGCAACTCTGAAAATAAAAACAAAGATAGTCGGAAAAGTTCCAAGCTGAAAGACTGCACCAACGCAGTTTGCTTGCCATTTTCTGTAAGTTCTTTGTTGAAAACAGTACGTATTTCACTGTATGAAGCGCTTTTTATTCAAGTAGAGTGATATTTTAAACGGTATAACAAATTAACGGCAACATAAAAGACATATTATTATATGACATAGAATTTCCAACTCACAACGACAGTGAAGCATAGCTTAATTGAGCCAATGGGAAGAAGTCTAGGGAAAGCGTAGGAGCACAATAGCACACAAAATTTATTAATCAACGGGTAAAGTTAAAAAAGCAGTGACACTTAAATGGAGTGGAAGAGGACTAAGAAATAAGTGGCTCAGCTTTCACGCTATCTGAGTGGATGCCAGTTCGTACTGCGCACTACATTCAATTAAGAGGTCACTTCATGAAGACATTCCCCCGACATCGGAAGCGGTGTGAAATAATGAAAAAATTTTGTGTGCACGGTAATATAGAGAAGAATAAAGAGCCACAACAAAAGATGAGGAATTTCCCATCGAACCCCACCCAAGAAAAACTAATCAATTTTAAAAAGGGCGAGTGCCAAAGCTCAACGTTTCGTCGTAATGCTCAAAAATCTTCATGGAAAGCTTAGGTATCTTCCATAAACAGTTCCTGTACATGGAAAATTATGTGGCAGCAAATTCACAAACTTGGTGACGATTTCTTCCTTTTTTAAGCTCGTTTCCTGACACCCCTTGATGCAGAAACGAATATTCAAGAAAAGACCGACATACTTAAGAGAATTCCAACGAGCGGTTACACTAACCAACCCTACGATAGTTTGATTATAATCCATGAACTTCATAGGGGGCTAACTAACGGTAAATAGACTGGAACCGGTCCTGACAAGGTACGATCGGGGACAAAAGTTGTATACACCATACGACGGAAGCCGGACCAACAGAAAACTGCGTTGCAACGACATTTAGAGGCGGCATCAAGGATCGAGACAGCAATGCGTACGTAACCTTTATTATCAGCAGGCATGTCGCTTGGGTTGTTTCAATGTTTCGTGCTTTAGCTCGCCAAAATGCCGAAGATGCATGAGGCTTAGAAAAAGGCCGTTATCGTAGCATTCCTGAAACCTGGAAAACTCCCAACTTCTCGTAAGGTTGATGCATTGCTTAGGGTAATAATTTTTGAACTGGACACTTGGCAGAAGTCAATCGCTCTGTTTCCCCAAGAAAAACTTATTATTTTTTCTGTCAATGACCGGTTCCTTGTAAGAAATGCAGAAGAAGTTGTTAATGCTGTGAAATCCTTTTGCGACAAAAGCTTTCGCGGCTTCTTTAATTATGTTAAATACTTATACTACTTCTTGCCTCATGTTAACCTACTTTCCATAGTTGAAGACTCGATCGATCATTACGGTGCGGTGGCATTTCAAAATGACTGAGGGCTGTCTGTTTATAGTTTTCCAGAATTGCTTCTGTTTTATCTGCGCTCCACTTACACAAATGGAGAAGACGCTCCATACGTTCAAAGGCAGGTAATATGCATTGGGTCCTGCCTGGCCCCCGCCCTTAGTAAACTCTAGCTTGCACACCTTGACAGGATCTTCCAAGAGCTGCTTGCAAACTCTTGAGTGGGTACAATCTTCAAATTTGATAACGATTTTCTCTTCTTTGTTAACTGCACACCGTCGAACCTCGAGGCCGTTACATAAAACATTTTGACCATTGTACAAGGGTGTTTTCACCCGCTACTATTGACTAGCGAAATAAGAGATAAGATTTCTTGATATTCGGCCTAAATTCAAGGTCAACCACATTTGCTGGTGTTATTCACCTCGCGCCAGCAACCTGCTTGTACCTTACAGATACGCTCGTTCTAAACTCGTAAAACGAGGAATTATTAACCTCCGTATGAAAAACGACTTTGAAAAGGCACGCCCCCCCCCCAATGCACATCTAGATTTCATGAACAACTCGCAGGGTTCCTGAGAGCAGGTTACCCTGATGATTTCGTGGGTTCAGTCGCCGAAACTTTCCTCGGAAAGAAACTCCGGTTAAAACGTGACACCACAGAAGGAACGAAGAGCAAGGTGGCTGTCATTACTCACATCCATTGTCTCGCGCTCAATCTCAAGAAAATAGGAAATAGGGCAAACGTTCGCGTGGTGTTTTCAGCTCCAGAGAAACTCCGCAGATCGCTCCCAAAGGATGCAGTGTTCTATCCGCGACGGAAAAAGATTTGTTAAATGCACTGAGGGCATTGTGTACAATATTCCGCTCTCTTGTGGCAAACAGTATATTGGAAAATATGGTAGGTGCCTGAACGATAGGCTTTGGGTGCACAATAACAACATGAAGACATATACCGCAGCAATCTAGCTTTGCATTGCGAAGATTGCAAGTGCGTACCCTTTTACGATACATGCTCTTTCGTTGCCACGATTAAAGATAAGCTGGCTCGCGAAATTGCGGCAGCTGCCCACATTCCTGCCTTACAAAATAACTTTGCTAATACACCGCCCGTTTCTTTGTCTAAACGATAGCTGGCCTTCTTGGGTTCAAAACATCCGAGATCTCACATTTTTATCGCATATTTTTTCGATTTAATTTTTTTCTCTCAGGTTAGCGCATGCTCTACTTTTCATCAGGTTTCGTTCGCTTGGTTAATTATCGCTTTCGTCGTCAGGCGGAAGTTAGCGCCTGTGTTGTGGGTGTGTGTTCTCTTCCCTTTTGTCCGTCGTCCTGGTTTTGCGCTACTCTTATATTATGGATCAGTACCGACTTGCCCAACTTTCCACCCTGGTGACTCTTGTACTAGTTGCAGGCTAATAGCTTTTAAATGTTTCCTTGCCAAATTCTTCGTAAGAATAGGAAATGTTAGTTTTATGTTTATACTTCTATCTCGAGAACAGCTTGACCTCCACCAGTGCGGCTTCAGATAAGCTTGTTCAACAGCGCACCTTCCTGTGCAGCTTGGAAGCAATGTTCCAGAAGCATTCATACATACGCAACACTGTCTGACAGTCTTCTTTGATACGGAAGATGCTTATGATACCACCTAGAGCTCTGGGATTAACCGCGACCTGGCAGATCTCGGCATCTGCGGCAGAATGTTAAACTGCCCGAAAGATTTTTTGCCGAACCTGACATTTCATGTACGCCTTGGTTCAACTCTCTCCGGAACATCAATAAGAAGAACGCTGTACCTCAGGGATGCATATTAAGCAGTACACTTGTCATCGTAAGAATGAATTACAAAGACAAAGCACCCCAAAGTCTATTATGTACTTAGTTGGTATCCATTACTTCCAAGTTGCATCCACATGATCCAGTTTATCAACATGTGAAAAACAGGTGCAACTCACATTACACACACCTGGTAATTTCGCAGCGAAACATAAATTCAGGTTTTCGCCACAAAAACAGCGGCCGTCCTTTTTTGTCTTGTTTTGAGCCTCACTAGCTCTAAACATACTTAAAATGCTCTCACGAAGAAAGTAGGACTATGATGGAATACGCCTTCTCCACATATATCGTGCACTAGTCGGCTCCTGCCTAGTTTATTGGTCTGTAGTCTATGGGTTAGCAAGCCCATCACACCTTAAACGACTGGATCCACTATATAATCTAGCTTTCCGACTTTTGATCGGGGCATAGAGGACCTCATCCGTGACCAGTCTCTCTGCAGAGACCAAATAACCGCCACTACCTGGCAGAATAACCGTGCTAACATGTTCATCGGTTCACTATTCGTATATATATATCTATAAGGGATGGGGAATTTCGGGTCTCGTTATAATTATTAAAGAAGCCAACAGCTACAGAAACCAAGGGACACAGGGGATTTATTATTTATATATTTATTTTGTGGTGTTGATCAATTTAGAATATTACTGAATATGATATCGCTTAAAGCTAATTGATTATAAAAGCGGAAGAAAAAACAACCACATGCCGCCGGTGGGATCCGAACCCACGAACTCGGAATTAAGTGTCCAGGGCTCTACCTCTGAGCTACGGCGACGGCTGTCAGATTTTCTGCTTTCGGGGGTATTTATGTTTAAAAGTAACCTAACCTTGAGAGTTCATTAGCGCCACCCACGTTCAAAAGTAGCGGATGTAGTACGTCCTGAGTTACCGCAGGTCAGACGTGGAACGTCTTGGAACGGCGAGGGTGGAAGCTGTGTGAGAACCCTCTTATCCTTCCTGTGGCGCCAAGGCTGACAGAACCGAGGCCCTCGCTAAGCAATTAAGGAAACAAGGGAAGGGGAATGAAGGGGTCGTTATAAATATGAGGCTTCTGTCCTATCATATCCTATCATAGTCCCACTTTCTTCGTGAGAGCATTTTAAGCATTTTTAGAGCTAGTGAGGCTAAAGACACGCTTAAAGAAGGACGGCCGCTGTTTTTGTGGCGAAAAAGGCAAGCTAAAAGGACAACGCCTGAAAGAAACTTTCGGTGAAGCCAAACCAGTGGTGATAACGTATATGCACAAGGTGTACCACAATTTAAAACGAGTTGGCAACAAGTACGGAGTCCCCATGGTCTTCTCCACCCCCTCAAAATTGGCCAAGATGTGTCCCAAGGTTAGCAGCTGTACTAAAGCATCATCTATTTGTGGGAAGAAGCACTCGAAGCCCTATGTAAGGTGTGCCACGGAAAGGGTCTACGAGATCTCCCTTACACGTGGCAAGGTGTGCGTCGGTGAGACTGGACGCTGCTCCAACGAGGGTGATTTGGAACATAGAAAGTCGTTCGGGAACGCATCAGATTCGTTCGAAAACCTGCCCGCCAATGCCGCTCTTGCATGAATGAAAATAAAAGAACTGTGTACCATGACTTGACGAGATTAAAATTCTAGCTAGAAGTAAAGATAGATTGGTTCGTGAACTGGCAGAAGCCTTTTTTATCAAAGAGAGGGCTGGCATGTGCGTCAGCACCACTTCTATCTCCCTACGAGAGAGTAAACATAGATTGCTAAAAAAACGCATGAGAAGTT
Organism: Amblyomma mixtum; assembly: GCF_055824585.1. Lineage (NCBI taxonomy): Eukaryota > Metazoa > Arthropoda > Arachnida > Ixodida > Ixodidae > Amblyomma > Amblyomma mixtum. The sequence continues at coordinate 130,790,717 of NC_143021.1, read as the reverse complement.
TTCGTCCGTGTGTGTGTGCGTGTGTGCGTGCGTGCGTGCGCGAGTGTTTGTGTGTGTGTGTGTGTGTCTGTGTGTGTGATTGCGTGCGTGCGTGCGTGTGTGTGTGTGTCATGTAAGAACTGCGCACGCGTTCACCTTCTTCGGGCTGTATATATATATATATATATATATATATATATATATATATATATATATATATATGTATGTATATATGTATATATATATATATATATATATATATATATATATATATATATATATATATATATATATATATATATATATATATATGGGTTGCGCAAGCGTGAAGTACTTGACTGCTTATAAGAATATATAGCGAAGTATACGCTTCGTTAAAGGAAACACATTTATTCAACTCGACGTTTCGATCGGAAGACCGATCTTCTTCAGGAGTGATTTTACATTCTTAATGCATCCCCTTTTATAGGGGCGGGCACAGAACAGTTAAGTGGGAAACACAAAGCACATAGCAGAAAAATACGCGCATATACGCGTAATGCGTATTTTTCTGCGATGTGCTTTGTGTTTCCCACTTACCTGTTCTGTGCCCGCCCCTATAAAAGGGGATGCATTAACAATGTAAAATCACTCCTGAAGAAGATCGGTCTTCCGATCGAAACGTCGAGTTGAATAATTATGTTTCCTTTAACGAAGCGTATACTTCGCTATATATATATATATTGTAAGGCTAAAGAAGATGCGTCTGATGGTTTTGCAAAGACGAAGACGAGGTGACAGTGCTCTCGAGAGTCTTTGGCCAGCGCTACGCTTGTGTGCCTTTCGCCGACCTGATCCCGGACTGCTGCCGTTGCCATTCCCGTCGCCCCAGTACCTCATACTAAACCCCCCGTTACATTTGGTGGAGGAGTCGGGGTAAAAACATCGGCCCTGGAGCTCCGTAGTCGTGCTCTCCCGACGCGCAAGATGCCTGAGGACGTCCAACACCAGGCCGTACAAGTGGGCCAGGCTGTCATCTGTGCCGGCTCCCTTCGTCAACGGGACCCGACCATTTTCAGCGGCACCGACGAGAACGATGTTGAAGATTGGCTCACATCGTACGAGCGGGTGAGCGTATACAACAAATGGGACGATGTGACGAAGCTAAACAACGTCATCTTTTACCTCGCCGGTGTGGCTAACCTCTGGTATCGCAACCATGAGGCAGATATTCAAACCTGGTCCACCTTTAAGACTAAATTTTCCGAAGTATTTGGTCAGCCGGCTGTCAGGCAACTCCGAGCCGAACAGCGATTGCGCGAACGATCTCAGCAGGCTAGTGAAAGCTTCACTAGCTACATTGAGGATGTCGTCGACTTGTGCAAGCGGGTCAACGCTCGTATGTCGGAAGCCGACAAGATCCAACACATCTTGAAAGGCATCGATGACGACGCTTTTCAGATGCTTCTAGCGCGCGACTTGCGTACCGTTGCTGAAGTTGTCACGCTGTGTCAAAGCTTTGAGCAGTTGCGCAAGCAGAGGATTCTGACACGCCAGCGGCCACAGCAGGTTGAGTCGCTTGCTGGGCTCACGCCTGCTCCTGACCCATCGCTGCTACAGCAGATTAAAGACTTCGTGCGGGAAGAAGTGGCACGTCAACTTTCCTTTCTGCCGAGCGCTCACGACCGACCATCATATCTGGCTCCAGCCCTCCGACATACAATTCAAGAACAAATTGCTGATGCTCTTCCACCGGCCCATCCGTCACCACCTGTCACGGTTCCGCTGACATATGCTGACGTTGTCGCCAGACCACAACCTGTGGCGGCTCCGCTCACATATGCCGAAGCCGTCGCGAGACCGCCTCCTGTCGCGGCTCCAGTGACGTATGCCGATGTCGTCGCAAGACCGCAGCCGCAAATCTATAATGCGCCTCCGGCGCATTTGCGAGGGCCAGTGGCTTACCGTCGACCTACTCCAATGGTCAGCGATTATTGGCGCACAACGGACAATCGGCCGATTTGCTTCTTTTGTGGTCTCCCAGGTCATGTATCTCGGCATTGCCGCCGTCGTCTCGCGGACGCGGAAATTCCTCCCCAAGCTCCTGGGTACTGGCCTCCACCGAGTCAGTACTCTGTGCCAGCTGCGCCGCCGCAAAGTCGTACTTTCTCGCCGGACCGTTCTACCCTCTCCAGCCGCCGGCCCTCTTCTCCACGACGCCGGTCTATCTCGCCTATGCGACGTCGCCCCACCGCTAACCAGGAGGAAAACTAGGCGCCGCAGTTCCTGAGGCGAGAACTGCGTCCACAACGAACTTCGAAAGGCCTCATCCGTCAGCCGCTAACCTCATTGAAATTTCCGTCGACGGCGTTTCTGTCACGGCGCTTGTCGACACTGGTGCTGCGGTTTCCGTCATGGACGCAAAGCTGTGTAGTTCTTTAAGAAAAGTAAGGACGCCAATTGCTGGACTCTCACTGCGCACTGCCAGCGCTCAGAACATCCAGCCGTCAGCAGCGTGTACCGCTCGCGTTGTCATCCAGGGGACCATCTATGCCGTCGAATTCGTCGTATTGCCCTGCTGTTCTCATGCTGTTATCCTGGGCTGGGATTTCCTATCGCGCCATGCTGCAATCATCGATTGTGCTCGAGCCGAGGTCGAGTTCTCTCACCTGCCCGAAGCTGTCTTGGACGCTGCCCCTCCTGGTGCCTGTGTTAAGGCCCTCGTTGCCGAAGACATTGACCTGCCTCCCTGCTCTTCTGTCCTCGTACCCCTTTCTTGCGGCCCTCTTCGCGACGACACTGTCCTCTTCACTCCGTCCTCTATCTTTCTGCACCGCAAGTGCCTGCCTCTGCCATACGCCGTACTGACTATATCCGCTGGCCTCTCCGTACTGTTCGTGTCTAACCCATTCTCGTTCCCCAACGCCTTGCGCCTAGGTGAATGTCTCGGCACTGTACAGCCATTCGCGTCTCTGCTCATCCGCGAAGAGGCGGACGGCGCGCCGCACCTCTCAATAGCCGCACTCAGCCCACCTACTGCTGCGCCCGATCCCTCCTCAACCGAAGCATTCCTTCGCTCCATCGACGACAACCTTCCAGCGCCGCAAAGGGCACAGCTTCTCACTTTACTTGATCAGTTTCGCTCCTCATTTGACTCACATCTAAGTTCCTTGGGCCAAACTTCCACTGTCACCCATGCCATCGACACAGGTGACCACGCACCGCTGCGACAACCTCCCTATCGTGTGTCTGTCGCCGAGCGCCAAGTTATTGAAGACCAAGTCGACAAGATGCTCCAGAGCGGCGTCATTCAGCCCTCAAGCAGCCCATGGGCGTCGCCTGTGGTGCTCGTCAAAAAGAAGGATGGCTCCATACGCTTCTGTGTAGATTACCGCCGCCTTAATAAGATTACGCGCAAAGATGTCTATCCCCTCCCGCGCATAGACGACGCTCTGGACTGTTTGCAAGGGGCCGAACTCTTTTCCTCCCTCGATTTGCGTTCCGGGTACTGGCAAGTTCCTATGAAAGAAGCCGATCGCCCCAAAACCGCCTTTGTGACACCGGATGGCTTGTATGAATTTACGGTGATGCCCTTCGGGCTTTGTAACGCCCCCGCGACTTTTGAGAGGATGATGGACATCATTTTGCGCGGACTTGAGTGGAAGACATGCCTTTGCTACCTCGACGACATTGTGGTCTTTTCCCCGGACTTTGACACCCACCTCTCCCGTTTGAAGCACGTCTTGACCTGCCTCTCTGACGCCGGCCTGCAGCTGAACTTAAAAAAATGCCGTTTTGCCGCCCGTCAATTAACCATCTTAGGTCATGTTGTCTCTAAGCAGGGTGTCAGTCCCGACCCAACGAAACTTCGTGCTGTGGTTGACTTTCCCAAACCCACCTCCATCAAAGACCTGCGCAGCTTCCTGGGTTTGTGCTCGTATTTCCGCCGATTTATTCGCAACTTTGCGTCCATTGCTGCGCCTTTGACTCAACTGCTGTCTGGAAGTGCGGATTTATCACTGTGGTCTCCAGCGTGCGACGACGCATACAACACCTTGCGCCGTCTCCTCACGGCGCCGCCCATTCTGCGCCATTTCGACTCGGCCGCTCCTACCGAAGTGCACACGGACGCCAGCGGTGTTGGCCTCGGCGCTGTCCTCGCCCAACAAAAACCTGGCTTTGACGAATACGTCGTTGCTTATGCTAGACGCACACTCACACCAGCAGAACGCAATAACTCCGTAACTGAAAAGGAGTGTTTGGCGATTGTATGGGCCCTCGCGAAGTTTCGACCGTACATCTATGGGCGCCCTTTTGACGTTGTGACCGACCACCATGCGCTCTGTTGGCTTTGCAACCTGAAAGACCCCTCCGGCCGCCTCGCTAGGTGGGTCCTTCGCTTGCAAGAATATGATATCCGCGTCGTGTATCGCACCGGCCGCAAGCATCAAGACGCCGATGCACTGTCACGCTGCCCCCTTCCAGCCGAGATCGCCAGCCTTTCCACCTTTTCCACCTCTGGCGCTTCTCTGCCCTTGCTTCGTCTCAGCGACATGCCTTCAGCGCAACGCATGGATCCGTGGATCGCTTCCCTACTCGACTTTCTCGCCAACCCGACGGCTGCTTTCCCGTCACGTGCGCTCCGCCGCCAAGCTGCCCATTTTGCGATTCGTGACAACCTACTTTATCGCCGTAACTACAGCTCCGAAGGTCGCAAGTGGCTGCTCGTTATTCCACGCCACTTACGCTCGGAGATATGCGCATATTTCCATGCTGCCCCCCACAGTGGTCACGCGGGCGTTTTCAAGACCTATACCCGCATACGGCTGCGCTACTACTGGCGCGGAATGTACACCTTCATCATGAAGTACGTACGCTCATTCATTCCCTGCCAACGTCGCAAGACACCTCCCCATCGTTTTGCTGCTGAGCTGCAGCCGTTACCATGCCCTCCACGCCCATTCGACCGCGTTGGCATTGATTTATACGGTCCGCTTCCCTACACTGCAGCCGGCAACCGTTGGGCTATTGTAGCGGTGGATCACCTTACACGATATGCCGAAACTGCTGCCCTTCCGGCTGCCACAGCGACGGACGTTGCCTCCTTCATTTTGCACCGATTCATCCTTCGTCACGGTGCACCTCGTGAACTGCTCAGTGACCGAGGCCGCGTGTTCTTATCTGAGGTGGTGAAGGCGCTTCTCAAAAAGTGCAACACGATTCACCGAACGACCACCGCCTATCATCCGCAGACCAATGGCCTCACTGAACGATTTAACCGAACCCTCGGAGACATGCTCTCCAAGTACGTCGCTTCTGATCACACGAATTTGGATCTAGTTCTTCCGTACGTTACTTATGCGTACAATACCGCTACGCAGTCCACCACCGGCTTCTCTCCTTTCTTCCTACTTTACGGCCGCCAACCCTCTGCTACTATCGACACAATTCTCCCTTACCACCCTGATGAATCTGAATATCGGCCTGTTTCCCAAGCCGCGCAACACGCCGAAGCCTGCCGCCAAATCGCCCGCTCACTCAGGACTGACACCCAGTATCGCCAGCGCTCCCGTATCGACCAAGAACAAACCTCACCGAACTATTCTTCTGGAGCACTTGTGTGGCTCTGGATCCCTTCAGGCACTCCCGGTCTCTCCTCAAAATTTCTGGCAAAGTACCATGGTCCCTACCGTGTACTGGAGCGCACCTCTCCGGTTAATTATGTCGTGGAACCCCTCACGCCGTCTCCTGATCTCCGCCGCCGAGGACGGGAGACCGTTCATGTCCAGCGCCTCAAGCCCTACTACGACCCCGCCGTCTTGCCATCATCCTAAGTCGCCAGGATGGCTCCTCTTGTCCCCGGGGCGATTGTAAGGCTAAAGAAGATGCGTCTGATGGTTTTGCAAAGACGAAGACGAGGTGACAGTGCTCTCGAGAGTCTTTGGCCAGCGCTATGCTTGTGTGCCTTTCGCCGACCTGATCCCGGACTGCTGCCGTTGCCATTCCCGCCGCCCCAGTACCTCGTACTAAACCCCCCGTTACAATATATATATATATATATATATATTGTGACGCCCATGAAAAGGCAATACCCATTCTGCGTGGTCGGCGCTGCTGGGTAAGCCGAAGATGAGGAGAACGAAGTTGGTGGCGTCTCGTGCTCGGCAAGCGGACCCAGCTGGTTTTTCGATCCTCCGTCCCAGTCTTAATAAACCACTGGGCGTAACATCTTGGTGGAGGTGCTGGGTAATCAGGTTCCTCCGAAGACGGATCCCCAGATTCACATTCACCGCAGTCGTCGCATTGTTGGTCTGCCGCCTTCTGTGCCAATGATGTCCCTGGACGGCGACGCTTCGAGGTCTGTGCCCAGCAGTTCGTGGCAGCATTACCGGGAGCCACGGTCATTCGCGGGTTCATCTAGCGACGACGTCGATGAATGGCTCACCCACTACCTACGGGTGAGTCGCTACAACAAGTGGAACTCCTCCGCCCGGCTCGCGAACGTCGTGTTTTCACTAACCGACACAGCCCTAACATGGTTTGACAACCACGAGGATTCCCTCACGACTTGGGACCGCTTTGTAGAGAAGCTGAAGAAGTGTTTCGGTGATTCAGTCGTAAAGAAGAAGCGGGCTGAACAAACACTTGCGCAAAGGGCTCAGCTCCCCGGTGAAACATGCACAAAGTATATTGAGGAAATCGTGAAGCTATGCAAGGTCGTCTCTCCTGCCATGACAGAGGAAGACAAAGTTGGCCATTTGCTCAAAGGATTCGCCGAAGACGTCTACAATTTTTTGATCGGAAAAGAAAGTCTCGAGTCCGTGTCTGACGTCATCAAGCACTGCCGGACGTTCGAGACGTTGAAAATGCGTCGCATCACACCGAAATTTGGACGTTTGGCCGGGGTGACGACGGTGGCAGCTGTAGACACACCATCGTCATGCGATCTGGCTTCCACAATCCGCCAGATCGTTCGCGAAGAGTTAACCAGGTCACTGGAACTCACTCGAAATTCATCAGAGCTCCCTCCTGTGTATCTCACGCGTCCTACTCCGCCATCCGACGTTAACACAGCGGACTTTGAGGATCACCGGATACCCCGAGGGCTGCGGCCGAACAACACACCGCGATTGCCCCCGGAGCAACGGTCCGGCTTTTACCAGCCTGTGCCGGCCACATACGACGACAACTTTCGGCCCAGTCCTTCGTATGGTGACTACTTGCCGGCGCAGCCTGCTCCCGTTCCCTCTCTTGTGTGTTACCGCTGTCGTCAACCCGGACACATCTCCCGATTTTGTCCCCGCCGACAACCATCCCGTTACGGCTCCTCGACCTATCCTCGGCGTCCGGATTACCAACGCGGTCCTTCTCGATACCCGTCCTGCCCGCCTGATTCCGGCAATTCATGGCCTGCACAAATGCGGAATAACTCGCCGGTATCTGATAGAAGTGTGACGCCGCCTCCAGCCTTCCGTAGACGTCGATCTCCATCACCCCGACGCCGCTCCTCCTCGCCTCCGCCGGAAAACTAGCCACCGCGACCGATGGGGGTGAGGTCGCTGGAAGTCTGCCGTAGGAAGTGATACCCCTGCCTGTAGTTATGTTAAAGAACAAAGTACATGTGCTAGTGGATGGTGTACCTGTGATGGCTTTAGTGGATACCGGTGCTACTGTTTCGGTTATGAGTGCTGCGTTTAAGTGTCTCCTAGGAAGGAAAGTTTTGTTTCGATGGGACAAAAATGTCCAGTTTTGTGGCGTGAGTCGTGAACCGTTGCCAGCAGTTGGAGTGTGTAATGTTAAGGTTTCTTTGAGTGGTGAAGTCTTCAGCACGGAAATGGTGGCGCTCAGCCGGTCGACGCACGACGTTATTCTTGGCCTAGACTTTTTGCAAATGTGTGGCGCTAAAGTCGACTGTCACACAGGTGAGCTCAACGTCGGCAAATGTTCCACCACTGATCTTCTAGAAGGCTCGTGCAGGGGAAAGTGAGTGTTTTGTGTTGCCCGAGATACTGTCGTGCCTCCTTCTTCGGCTGTGTGTGTACCGGTTTCCTGCCCCGATACCGCTCTCGACGTGTTTGATGCGGCTGTGAAACCGAACCACTTGAACTGCATGAAGAAGAACATCTTGGTTCCTCATGCCATGGTTTCCGTCATCAACGGAAGAACTGAACTGTGGACAGTGAACAGTTCGACGGAATCTGTTGTTCTGCCTGAAGGCCTGAAGCTTGCGTCATGCAGCCAATACACGCCGGTATCCGTTGCCTTGGTTACCGACGCCTTGGGCGCAGCAGCACCAGAGTTTTACGACGAGTCGCAGTTGCTCCGAATGATCAACAACTCGCTTTCCACGCATGAGCGCCGTGCACTGTTGACCATCCTCCAGCGATACTCCACTGTGTTTGACTTTTTGCAGCCCGGCGGCCCATCTTCCATCCCCTCGTCTCGAACCCTGCACAGGGTTGACACTGGTACGTCACATCCGATCCGCCAAAAGCCCTACCGAGTGTCACCGTCTGAACGCAAGGTAATCAATGACCAAGTGCAGGAGATGCTAACCAAAGGCGTTATACAAGAGTCCTGAAGTCCCTGTGCTGCTCCAGTAATTCTTGTTCGGAAGAAAGATGGATCATGGCGTTTTTGCGTGGATTACCGTCGTCTGAATGCCGTCACGAGAAAAGATGTATACCCCCTACCTCGAATCGACGATGCCATCGACTGTCTTTTTTCAGCGTCCTACTTCTCTTCTATTGATCTTCGGTCGGGTTATTGGCAAATCCCCATGCATCCCGCAGACAAAGAAAAAACAGCTTTTATTACGCCTGATGGCATTTATGAGTTTAATGTGATGCCATTTGGCCTTTGCAATGCGCCCGCCACCTTCGAGAGATTTATGGACACTATACTCCGCGGTTTGAAATGGGAAATCTGCATGTGCTACCTCGACGACGTTGTCATTTTCGGAAAGACGTTCAGTGAGCACAACGACCGTTTAGCTCTCGTCCTCGACTGTATGCGCCAAGCTGGCCTTGTGCTTAACTCTAAAAAGTGCCACTTTGGTGCACGTCAAGCGTTAGTGCTTGGACACCTCGTTGATAAAGACGGCGTCAGGCCTGATCCAGCCAAGACTACAGCTGTCGAGTCGTTCAAGCCACCACAGTCTGTTAAAGAGCTGCGAAGTTTCTTGGGCTTATGCTCTTACTTTCGCCGCTTTATTCATCGCTTTGCGGATGTAGCTTACCCTCTGACAGGTCTACTTCAGAAAGATGTGGCTTTCGAGTGGACACCTGAGTGCGACTCCGCCTTTCGCCAACTAAAATTCCTTTTGACGTCTCACCCTGTACTTCGTCATTTCGATCCCTCCGCTCCCACAGAGATTCACACCGACGCCAGCGGTGTTGGCCTCGGCGCTGTTCTCGTCCAGCGGTGCGACAACAAAGAGCACGTTGTTGCGTATGCGAGTCGCTCGCTCAGCAAGCCGGAGCGCAATTATACAGTCACTGAGCAAGAATGCTTAGCCGTCGTCTTCGCCACGCAGCGTTTCCGTTCCTATCTGTACGGAAGACCGTTCACCATCGTCACCGACCATCTTGCCCTCTGCTGGCTCGTTAACCTTCGCGACCCGTGCGGACGCCTTGCACGGTGGGCTCTCCGGCTACAAGAGTTCGACTACACAGTCCTCTACAAGAGTGGTCGCCGTCACGCTGACGCGGACTGTCTTTCGAGGCTGCCCCTTCCTGAGTCGGAGTCTAACATCGATACGTTGGACCACTGCGTCGCGTCAGTGTCACCTGTTTTTCCTGATGTCGCAACGTTCAAAGCGGAACAGCAGGAAGAATTAACCCTACAGTCTCTCCTTGCGGAGGCTGAAGACCCTTCCAACGTCAGCCACTTTTGTATCGTATGCGTGAGGGACAGCATGCGCAGTGCGGCCTCGAAATGTACAACTGATACGCAACAGCCGATACGCTGCTGTCCAAGCCATTTGTATAAATACGCGTTGCTCAAATAAAGCTGCGCTCTTTTCCCCCTGGCATTCGGTGTACCATGACGTCGATACATGGTGTCAGAAGTGGCTAACGCCGACGAGCAGACCGAAGGAATAAGCCACGAAATGGATTTCTTAAGGCCACCGGACGCACTTCACCTGAAAGGGGACATCGCAAAGAATTGGCAGCTGTTCAAGCAGAAGTTCCAGCTTTTCCTGACGGCGACAGAAACAGCAAAGCCTCGACCAGAGCCAACGAAAACAGCGCTACTGCTGACTACCGCAGGTGAAGAAGCAATTGAGGTATTTAACACCTTCACTTTTTTGGAAGATGAAAGCAGCAGTGACTACGCGACGGTAATCAAAAAGTTTGACGAGTATTGCGCAGCCCAGAGCAATGAAGTATATGAGCGCTACTTATTCAGGAGGCGAGTGCAGGAACCCGGCGAGCCATTCGAGCACTTTTTGAGGGATTTGAAGACTCAAGCACGACTTTGTAACTTTGCCGGGTCACTCGATTCAGTGATCAGAGACCAAATTGTTTTTGGTATAACTGACGACAAGATACGCGAGAAGTTATTGAGAGATAACAAGCTCACCCTCCAGAAAGCAGAACAGATCTGCAAGGCTGCCGAAGCAGCCGCGGCGCATCAGGAAATATGGGAACGAGACCATCGTCAGGTCGACCCAGTCCAGAAAACGAGCTCTACCCATCGTAAAAGGCAGCACGCCTATATCTGCCAAAGCTGCGCACGAACGCACGCACCGCGAAGCTGCCCTGCTTTTGGTCGTACTTGTTATAAATGCCAGCGGAAAAACCACTTTGCGGTCTGCTGTAAAGCAAAGCAGCAAATAAGTGAGCTCACTGGTTCCGAGGAAGAGTTCGATGTACTCAACGTGGCTGTCAGAAACACTGTTCGTGAGCGCGATTGGCTTGCTCAAGCACAAGTTGGCAACTTGTCGGTGTCCATGAAAGTTGACACCGGTTCACAAGCCAATATTCTTCCCCTCAGTGTCCTAAACAAGATGCTGCCAAAGCCACCGCTGAAGCCCAGTTGCGCGACATTGCGGTCCTTCGGCGGAAGCGAAATTCAACACTTTGGCACGATCACTACGGAAGTGAAGCTTAATGGTCACAACGCCGTTCTACAGTTTTTCATTGTGCGCAAAGGGCAAGCGATACTAGGCCTTCAAGCCTGCGAACGCCTTAGACTCCTTTCGCGGCAAGTGCACGCCAACTGTGCATTTGGTCGGGTTGAAAGTCAAGCCAGCTCGTTCTGCCGCTTCTAACGCTAGTCTCAGCCGGTCATCGTGCTCTTTCATCGATTTGCCCCAGACTAATACGTCGTCAACGTACACTCTAACACCTTGTAGTCCATCGAAGATTTCATTCAGAATCTTTTGGAAAACCTCTGAAGCAGATGAAATCCCAAAAGGTAACCTAAGAAAACGGTACCGCCCGAAAGGCGTTGCAAATGTGCACAGTTTTGACGTTTCCTCGTCCAGGGGTATCTGGTGGAACCCGGCGTTCGCATCGAGGCGCGAAAAAACAGTTGCCCCGGTCAGCTCCGCCTCTATGTCTTCTCGCGTTGGCATCTGGTAATGTTCTCTTTTAATACATTCATTAATCTTCCTGGGGTCCATGCATACCCGAAGTTTTCCATCCTTTTTTCGTACTATCACAAGAGGGCTTACCCAGTCAGTGGGCTCCGACACCTTGGAAATGATTCCACCCTGTTCCATGCGTTGCAGCTCTTCCCGTAGTGGCTCCCGCAAGGCTAGTGGCACTCGTCGCGCTTCCGGGCTTCACTCAATTGTGACAAGACCGACATCGACAGCCAAGATGCAGAAGTACACGCCGTGAGTGTAGTTTCGTCTCGCGTGAGCCATAGAACTTTAACTCGACTGGTCGCCGAGACAAACAAAGATGAATATCTGTGCAGTGTACGCAAAAGTCTGAGAGAAGGTGCACCGGTTGAAGGCCAACTGAAGCCATTTACTGGCGAGCTCTCGCAAGTTCAGGGCGTTTTGTTAAAGGGTTCCAAAGTGGTGATTCCCACTAGCATGAAGCACGAAATTCTGGAAAAAATTCACCAAGGCCACTTGGGTATAAGCAAATGCAAATCCAGAGCCCGGGAAGCGATATTCTGGCCAGGCATGAATAGTGACATTGAAGCCTTTGTCCAGAAATGCGCAGTCTGCCGGAAATATGCATACAGTATATGCATACAGCCACTTTTGTGTGCGAGATGGTCTTTTGTGGAAGAAAAACTATTCTCCTACGGGCCAGCGCTTTCTGCTGGTAGTTCCGAAGAGCCTGTACTCCTCTGTCTTGCAGGCCATGCACGATGACCCTACATCTGGACATCTTGGTTCGGCACGGACGCTGCATCGTACCCAGGCGCGCTTCTATTGGCCGAAAATGCGGGCCACGACTGAGCGGTACGTCGCCAGCTGCACTCAGTGTCAACGATACAAGCGACCTACTAGCCTTGCATCTGGTCAGCTTCACCCTGTGACACCGTCTGCAGCACCGTTTGAGCAAGTGGGCATAGATCTGCTGGGCCCGTTTCCAAAGTCCTATCATGGGAACCGCTGGATAGTGGTTTGCGTCGATTACCTTACCCGGTATTGTGAAACGGCAGATCTACCCTCGGCTACAGCGTATCATGTGTCCTCTTTTCTGCTCCGATTCATAGTTCTCCGTCATGGACCTCCAAAAGTTATCATTAGTGACCGTGGTCGGCAGTTCACCGCTGACGTCGTGGAGCAGCTTCTCCGTTCCTGCGCATCACATTTTCGCCATTCCTCGCCTTACCATCCCCAGACGAATGGGCTCACTGAGCGCACGAACCGCACGCTCACTAACACGCTGTCAATGTATGTTGATTCAAGGCACAAGAACTGGGATAGCGTCCTGCCGTTCATCACGTATGCGTTCAATACCGCGCGCCATGAGACTACTGGCTACAGCCCCTTCTTTTTACTGTATGCACGCCCCCCACGCTACACCCTGGACACCATACTACCATTTTCTGACGAGCTCCATGAAGATCCCTCTATCGCTGAGACACTCTGTCTCGCCGAAGAAGCCCGGCGCCTTGCTCGCCTTCGTGTTCTCGCCTCCCAAGATCGGCCAAAAGCGCGCTACGATGCCCACCGCCGTCGCATTACTTACAGTGCCGGTGATTTAGTCTTGTTGTGGCAGCCTATCAGAAAGCGAGGATTGTCTCAGAAGCTTCTGTGCCACTACGATGGACCCTACGTCATTATTGACCAAATTAGCGAACTCAATTACCGCATAGCTCGTCTCACGGCAAGCGGCCGTCGTTCAGCGCGAACCGAAGTCACTCACGTTGCCCGGCTGAAGCCCTACCATTCGCGCGGCGCTGCTTAACTCGCCCAGCGGGCTTCGGCTGCGTAGGGGGAAGTGTGACGCCCATGAAAAGGCAATACCCATTCTGCGTGGTCGGCGCTGCTGGATAAGCCGAAGATGAAGAGAACGAAGTTGGTGGCGTCTCGTGCTCGGCAAGCGGACCCAGCTGGTTTTTCGATCCTCCGTCCCAGTCTTAATAAACCACTGGGCGTAACAATATATATATATACATACATGGTCTGTTCTGAAAGTAGTAGGACTGGTTTTTTCCTGGGCGAACGGGCGGAAGAGAGCTGGTCTGCGCGTGCAGGATCGTTGAAGGGGGATATTGGGAATGCTGGGGAAAATCGGCAGTAGGCTCTCGGCCGCTGAAGAGAGGAGGTCGCTTGTACTCTGAACCCCTGTCGAAACGTCTCGTCACGCAGAATAGTCGAGCGTTTGTTCGATCAACGATACGCGATCAAATTTTGAGCAAATCTTAGTAAAACGGGCAAAGAGACTCACACGTAACAATCAAGTACTTCAATTAACAGTAAATGCTAAAACACTAGAAGCGAAGGACCTAGCGGACGAGTTTAACAAATACTTTACAAATCTTTCCTCGGGAACACTTATACAAGACAGCGCTGAAATTAAAAAAATATTTAGGTGCAGCCAATCCTAAATCTGCCTTTTTTGAACCGACTACTGATGAAGAAATTTACTCTACCTTTATGTCCTTAAAGAATAGTAAAGCCCGGGACATTGATGATCTTGAAATTAAACCCGTTAAATACGTCTTAGACCTGCTGACTCCAGCTCTTTGTCACATTTACAATACGTGTTTACATACTGGTACCTTTCCAGATATTATGCAGTGTGCAAGAGTAGGAGTGATATATAAATCAGGCGATCAAAATAACTTTTCAAATTATCGACCGATCTCAGTGTTACCCGTTTTTTCCAAAGGTGTAGAAAAAATAATATGCAAGCGAATCCTCGGTTTCTGTGATAAGCACAAGCTTTTATCTCCACAGCAATTCGGGTTCCGTCGAGGTATGTCCACTGAATTAGCTTTGTTGACGCAGAAGGAATTAATACTTAGAGGGTTTGAAAATAACAAAATGACCCTAGGTATTCTGATCGATTTCTCGAAAGCATTCGACAGAATTGACCACAAAATCTTATCTACAAAGTTAGAGCATTATGGATTTCGAGGAGTTTCTGGTAACCTTCTCAAGTCATATTTAAACCACCGTAAACAATGCGTCGTGATTAACAAAGCTCACTCTTCCCTATTAAATGTCACTTCAGGTGTGCCGCAAGGCAGTATACTCGGACCGGTTTTATTTAATATTTACATAAATGATATAGTAAACACCAGCACACTTGCATCTTACATCATTTATGCAGACGACACAAGCATTTTTTTCCAGTCAGCCAGTATTGAAGAACTCACTGATTTCGCAAATGTTACACTTGAAAAATTCTCTCAATGGACTCAAATAAACAGTTTACAAATTAACGTTGCTAAAACAAGAGCCATATTATTTACTCCTGTACAGAAGGTTATCAGTCGGGATATCGACATAAAACTCGGTTCCGAACAAATAAAAGTCGTTAAAGAAATAAAAACATTGGGTGTGACGTTCAATCAACATCTAAACTGGAATGCCCACGTGGAACGCGTGGCGGGAAACCTGGCAAGAGCTTGTGGCGTACTGTGTAAGTTTAGAACGATGCTTCCGATTAAAATTAAGTTAATCCTTTATAATTCAATTTTCGCTCCCCATATTAACTACTGCAGTCTTGTATCGACGGACACAACTCAATCCAACCTTACCAAATTGATGCTATTACAAAAGAAAGCAATTCGTCATGTAGCAAATGCCTCATATGACGCCCATACAAAAGAACTTTTTGCTTCGCTTAATGTACTCCCTATACACCACATACATAAACTGAACCTCGTTATGAAGTACAAACACAGTATTCAAACTAACAACGAAGGTTTCCTCAACTTATGTAATTTACATCGACCTTTGGAAGTGCCCTACATATTCAGAAACAGAGAACACTGGTCTATACCTTCTTCCCGCACTAATCAGGGTCGGCACATGCTGCAGTACCACATGCCTACATATTTGAATTTCCTACAAAATAAAAATATAGATATACATAACCTTAGCAAATACAAGTGGCAGAAATACCTTATTGTTGAAGACATATGAGTTTAATTATGTTTTTCCGACACAAACTGCTTTTGTACTGCGGATGTATTGTATCTTTTTATCATCGTCTATTTTCCTGCTTCTATTATGTGAACTTGTGTACGCCCGATTATATTTGACCCTTTGGAGCTGCTGACGCGATTTTTTTTTGTTTTCCTGCTAGATATGTTTCTTTCATTTTCTGTGCGTTGAATTGTAATCTTAATATGTATAAATAGTCTGCGACGAGTTAACACAGATACATGTTCATTTCTCACATCAAAACTATTTCAGATATAGCACCTGTCTTACTGCACATCCCATTGCCTACTTTTTTTCTCGCTGGTTGTAAGTCCTACATGTATATATATATATATATATATATATATATATATATATATATATATATATATATATATATATATATATATATATATATATATATATATGTGTGTGTGTGTGTGTGTGTGTGTGTGTGTGTGTGTGTGTGTGTGTGTGTGTGTGTGTGTGTGTGTGTATATGTATGTAATAACGTGACAGTCTGTTGGCCTTGTCAGTTAGGGGTGGGAGCCTCGTCAAGCTACTGAGTTTGTGGCTTTTTGCTCCTACCCCAGCATTTCTTTCCTGTTGTTCAGGACAAAATGCTGAATAAGGTTGATTGATTGATTGAAGGAGGTCTACGGTGACGCTTCAATGGGTAGATCAGGTGTTTTTTGAGTTGCACAAGCTGTTCCGAGAAGGTAAGGAAAGAGTGGAGGAAGACAACCGCTCCAGACGCCCTTCGACCAGCAAGACCAACGAAAATGTGTAGCGAGTGAAACATTTACTTAACAGTGATCGTAAAATGAGTATCAGAGATTTGCTGATGACTTCAGCATTCCTCAAACACAAGTTTTTGAGATCGTGACAGAAAACTTATCCATGAGGAAAGCGTGCGCGAAGTTGGTGCCGAGAGTGTTGTCAGAGGAGGAAAAGGCCAACCGGTAGGATCTTCTTCATCATGTTGATGAGGACCCCGATTTTTTGCCCAGCACAAGGTGGCAACGCTGCCTCAGCCTCCCTACAGCCTCGACTTGGCCCCGCCAGACTTTTTTCTATTCCCAAGAATAAAATCGACGCTCGAGGGGAAACATCAGGGATGGGTAGAGATGGTTCAACAGGCCGTGACGAGGGAGCTAAACAGCATTCCGGTCCAGGCGTTCCTGGAGGAGTACAAAAAATGTAAAACTCATAGGCAGCAGCGTGTAGGTGCGGAAGGGTGCTACCTTGAAAAATGGTAATCGTTTGTAGTATTAACATGAATAAATTTTGTTTAAAAAATCAGTCCTACTACTTTCAGAACAGACCATGTGTGTGTATATATATATATATATATATATATATATATATATAGCACAGTAAGGTAAACGTACTTGGTTGCTAGTTTAAAATAAGATGCGAAATTGAGAAACGCTTCGTTTATTGGGAGTCGACGTTTCGGACAGAGCCTGCCCTTTTGAAAAAGGACAGGCTCTGTCCGAAATGTCGACTCCCAATAAACGAAGCGTTTCTCAATTTCGCATCTTATATATATATATATATATATATATATATATATATATATATATATATATATATATATATATATATATGCGTGGACACCGGTCCACGCAGAATGTTCACCGCACTCCTGACGTTTCAGGCGCTGACGTACTGGTCACCTGCTGGTACGTGGTTCCTGCTGACATCCGACAACTGTACCGCACCGGCCCTGAACTTTGGACCCGAGAATGCCCATCCTCCCCTCGGAACGCCAGTCTCGGCGACAGTCAGCAATCCCATCTGGCAACTACCCCTGTTCGTTACGTCACCAACCACGAGACGTGACGCTGCCCTACTTAAACAGCGGACCCACTTGGCCGACACGGGGCACGACACCGGTCCACGCAGAATGTTCACCGCACTCCTGACGTTTCAGGCGCTGACGTACTGGTCACCTGCTGGTACGTGGTTCCTGCTGCCATCCGACAACTGTACCGCACCGGCCCTGAACTTTGGACCCGACAATGCCCATCCTCCCCTGTGAACGCCAGTCTCGGCGACAGTCAGCAATCCCATCTGGCAACTACCCCTGTTCGTTACGTCACCAACCACGAGACGTGACGCTGCCCTACTTAAACAGCGGACCCACTTGGCCGACACGGGGCACGACACCGGTCCACGCAGAATGTTCACCGCACTCCTGACGTTTCAGGCGCTGACGTACTGGTCACCTGCTGGCACGTGGTTCCTGCTGCCATCCGACAACTGTACCGCACCGGCCCTGAACTTTGGACCCGACAATGCCCATCCTCCCCTCGAAACGCCAGTCTCGGCGACAGTCAGCAATCCCATCTGGCAACTACCCCTGTTCGTTACGTCACCAACCACGAGACGTGACGCTGCCCTACTTAAACAGCGGACCCACTTGGCCGACACGGGGCACGACACCGGTCCACGCAGAGTGTTCACCGCACTCCTGACGTTTCAGGCGCTGACGTACTGGTCACCTGCTGGTACGTGGTTCCTGCTGCCATCCGACAACTGTACCGCACCGGCCCTGAACTTTGGACCCGACAATGCCCATCCTCCCCTCGGAACGCCAGTCTCGGCGACAGTCAGCAATCCCATCTGGCAACTACCCCTGTTCGTTACGTCACCAACCACGAGACGTGACGCTGCCCTACTTAAACAGCGGACCCACTTGGCCGACACGGGGCACGACACCGGTCCACGCAGAATGTTCACCGCACTCCTGACGTTTCAGGCGCTGACGTACTGGTCACCTGCTGGTACGTGGTTCCTGCTGCCATCCGACAACTGTACCGCATCGGCCCTGTACTTTGGACCCGACAATGCCCATCCTCCCCTCGGAACGCCAGTCTCGGCGACAGTCAGCAATCCCATCTGGCAACTACTCCTGTTCGTTACGTCACCAACCACGGGACGTGACGCTGCCCTACTTAATCAGCGGAACCACTTGGCCGACACGGGGCACGACACCGGTCCACGCAGAATGTTCACCGCACTCCTGACAATTCAGGCGCTGACGTACTGGTCACCTGCTGGTACGTGGTTCCTGCTGCCATCCGACAACTGTACCGCACCGGCCCGGAACTTTGGACCCGACAATGCCCATCCTCCCCTCGGAACTCCAGTCTCGGCGACAGTCAGCAATCCCATCTGGCAACTACCCCTGTTCGTTACGTCACAAACCACGGGACGTGACGCTGCCCTACTTAAACAGCGGACCCACTTGGCCGACACGGGGCATGACACCGGTCCACGCAGGATGTTCACCGCACTCCTGACGTTTCAGGTTGGTTACCTAAACCGTTGTAAAGCATATCAAAGTAGCAACCGTTTTTTGGTATTGGTGTCGTGCCGCTACGACTCGAAGTGGCGCAGTGTTTTTCGCATATTCAGTGACGCTCTAGCCTTCATTTGCCTGTCGCAATTGATGCTGTTACTATCCGGTGACGTCGAACTAAACCCCGGTCCTGGCTCAAATAACGACCCCTTATCCGTTGACACTCGCATGCAACAGCTAGAAGAAAGTTTTGAAGCAATCCGCTGTGTAGTTGATCACCTCAAGGTCACTCTAACCTTGCACGAAAAACAAATAGTCTCTTTAAGTGACCGTCTAGAGAAACTTGGATCATCAGACCATCATCCGAACCCTGGCAAACCCTCAAACGAAACAGACAAAATACACCGCGAAATCGCTGTCTTGAAATCTGCTAACATTGACACCAAGAACGGAATGCGCCGCAACAACTTGCTTTTCTTAGGCCTCGATGACAAAAACAACGAATCATGGGCAGAATCGGAGAAAAAATTGTGACCCTGTGTGCTGATCACCTCGATCTTCATCTCGACAGCGACAGCATTGAACGTGCTCACCGAGTAGGAAGTCACTCCGATGACAAGAAACGCCCCATCGTTGTAAAATTCGCACAGTTCAAAACCAAAGAGACCATACTGTCCTGCGGGCGAAACCTTAAGGGGACAAACTACGCCATCAGAGAAGACTTTGAACTTCCTACTCACCAAGCACGTTCAAAGCTACTTCAGTTCATCCGACCACAGAAGTGCGCGTTTAAACTTGCTTTTGACAAGCTTTATGTTGGCAATAAATGTTATTTTTACGACCCTGCCACTGCTAGCGTATTGGAAACCCCTAACTCAGCAGCTAGCGCGCGACGTAACATACGACCACCCACCGAGAGCGCTTCAGGAACCACGACATGACCCACTAAAAAACAGGTACTATCATCCGTCCCCATCCGGCGTCCTTCGCTATGCCTTGATCTTAATATTGCATTCACGAATATCCTGAGCGTCATCCCAAAACGTGACGCACTTGAGAGCTTCATTACTGATATCGACGCTGATACTGTGCTCCTAACGGAAACCTGGCTCAAAGAGGATGTCAAAGACAGCGAAATCTTTTCCCCTAATCTTCACTACACAATATACCGGCACGATAGGAAAAACAGGAAAGGTGGTGGCGTCCTCATAGCTATTAAGAACATATTATCATCGTCTCACATCAGCACTGACGACACCCTCGAACTCATGTGGGTATGCCTGGACGATAAGGCAAGGAAAATTGTTCTCGGCATTTGCTACAGGCCACCGGATAGTGACTCATCCTTCTGTGACACCCTTGGCCCTGCCTTAAACAACATCGAAAATAAATTTCCTAACTCCCCTATCTTTTTATTTGGCGACTTCAACTTCCCGAACATTAGCTGGCCCTTACTCTCAGTGCTCTATAGGTCTTCTTCCAACGGTTCAAAACAACAATTCCTTGATTTAACACTTTACCTCAACCTACACCAAGTCATTACATGCCCAACAAGAGAAAACAACATTCTTGACATACTCCTGACAACTTCCCCCGACGACGTAAATGGTATAACCGTTCTACCAGGCATTAGCGATCACAATCTACTTCACATCCGTCTTTCTCTATCCATTATAAAACGGTCCTCATCAAAAAAAGTAACCACCGACTACAAAAGAGCTAATTTCGATGCCATAAATCATGCTTTATCTGAATTTTACAGCTTTTTCCAGACTGCTTATCAAACTCGCTCGGTTAATACCAACTGGGAACTTTTTAAGACCACTGTCATTTCGTTGAAAAATGAGCACATTCCGTCGTTTTGCGTAAAATCCGGTTCTAACAACGAATGGTTTAACAGAGAACTGAAAGGGTTTGTTAATAAGAAAAAACGGCTTTATAGAACTGCTAACTTGCGTAACCGGCCCGCAGCGTGGGGAAGGTACCACCAATGCGCGAATGAATATAAGGAAAAATTAGCCTCCGCCAAAAAGAAGTTTTTTCTACCGATCTACATTCTATCCTCAAATCCAACCCGAATAAATTCTGGCGCATTCTTTCCCCTAAATTACGAACGAACCGAATTGAACTTTTAGACGCTGATCGTGATCCAATAGACAGTAAAGAGTGCGCAACAATTCTAAATAAATATTTTTGTTCAGTCTTCTCCTCTGCTGCTTGCAGTCCGAATATTTCCCCTACCACCTCAACAATGCCCATGCCTCAAATCACAGTCACCGCGACGGGAATAGAAAATCTAATCATTTCTCTTAAGACTTCTTCATCATCTGGCTGTGACCACATAAACAGTAAACTCCTGAAAAACACTAGTCTAGTCTCAAGCCAGATGCTGCACCTAATATTTACACAATCATTAGAATCCGGAGAAATCCCCGACGACTGGAAGATAGCCGAAATCATGCCAATCTTTAAGAAAGGTGACCGCACAAATCCTTCTAACAATCGCCCTATTTCTTTAACGAGCATTCCTTCGAAATTACTTGAACATGTTATAGCGTCCAATCTAATGAACCATCTGGATTCAGTGAACTTCTTTTATCCTCACCAACACGGGTTCCGTAAACACTACTCCTGTGAAACGCAATTGGCTGAATTCACACATGACATCCTTCGCTTAATGGACGACAACCTTCAAATCGACGCCATCTTTTTAGATTTTTCAAAGGCCTTCGACCGTGTTCCGCACTCACACCTGCTCACTAAACTTTCTTCCCTAGGCATTCCTGACAATCTTATCACCTGGATTAAGACTTTTCTTAACGGACGCATGCAATTTACCTCAAGCAATGGTTACCACTCATCCTTCACTAATGTTACATCAGGCGTCCCCCAGGGCGCAGGCTTAACACCATTGCTATTCCTAATTTACATAAACGATCTTCCAGTTAACATAAACGCCAATCTACGACTATTTGCAGACGACTATGTCATATACAGCCCCATTCGTCATCCCACCGACAGTCACCTCCTGCAAAAAGACATTGATGCAATAGCTACATGGTGCAACCGATGGTTCATGCCCTTAAACCTTGAAAAATGTCAACTCTTGTCATCCTCTCGCAAGCGCACTGTAATCCAGCACACTTACAGCATTAACACGGTTCCGATTGCTCCAACAACATCCTACAAGTACCTTGGTTTGCATCTTACATCGACACTCTCTTGGGTAACTCACGTCCAAACGATATGTTCCGATGCCTCTCGTGTCCTAGGTTATCTCCGGCGAAACCTGAAGTCAGCCTCTATAGATGTTAAAAAACTGGCTTATCAAACATTCGTCCGCCCCAAACTTGAATTCGCATCATCTATTTGGCATCCATCTCAAGCATACCTTTCTGCCGAAATCGAGGCCATCCAAAATCGCGCCGTCAGGTTTATCACCTCTGAATATTCCAAAGAAGTTAGTATCACTGCACTCAAACGCTCTCTTTCCCTCCCATCACTTGAATCACGCCGCATAATTTCACGTCTTTGCCTGCTTCATCACTTCTTCCACCATCCAGCTTCAAGACACCCACTTCTAAAATCCCCGATAAGAACTTCAAGTCGCCTCAGCCATAGCCACCCCATAGCTGGTATGAAGACCCGTACATTAGCCATGAATAGTTCATTTTTCCCCAATGCAATAACACTCTGGAATTCCCTACTTAACGACATTGTTTTATGCAACGATTCAAAATCTTTTCGCACTGAACTGGCCCGTCATCTTCTGAATGAGTGAATTTCTTGTCATTTTTACCACGTTTTGATCACTGATTTTCATCTGTGCTGGCTGCCGGAAGCGGATTTTTTTTTCCTTGTGTGCTTTCAAATCACATGTAAACAATTTATCCTTTTTCTTTATTTTTTTAGCGTTCGAAGTTTGTTGTGTGTGTTCATTGTGCGCGTGTTTTTTATGCTTCTTTTATATGAATTGTAGCCCCCTCCTTATGTAATGCCCTCGGGCCTTTAAGGATGAAATAAATGAAATGAAAAAAACTTTCCCACGTTCCTCATAAACCTCCGCGCCCTTAAGCCATTCGATCAGATTTGCCTTAAGAGAGTACGCAAAATCTGGGAATGACTCAGAAGGCCGCTTCCCCGTGGTTCTGAACCGTCGACGGAAGGCGTCGGCTGACAGGCGGTACCTTTTCAGCAAGGTGGCCTTCACTTTATCGTAATCATCCGCCTCCGCCTTTGTCAGCCGAGCAAGCACGTCGGCAGCCTCACATGGCAGAACCGTCAAGAGGTGTTGCGGCCAAGTGGTGCAAAGAAATTTTTGGTTTTCGCACGTGCGCTCAAAGTTCACAATGAACAGCCCGATATCTTCGCCCATTTTGAAAGGCGACATAAGGTCTTTCATTTTGGGCGGCTTCGATGACTGACTGCTCACAACAGAGGTCGTGCCTTCTTTTGCTGCTTCTGCCTGTGCTTCAGCTAGCTTCACCTCTAGTCGCTTCTTTTCTAGCTCCACCTCATCTTTCCTCTTTTGTTCCTCTAACTCCAATTCCTCTTTTCTTGTGATTTCCTCCCAGTGCTCCACTATCTCCTCACCCTCAAAACCTAGGTCCTCTATCGCACTGACAACCTGCAATTTCTTCATAGTTTTCCCAAAATCAATGCCTATTTCCCCAGATAAGGAAATCAGGTACATCTTACGCAGCTTTCGCCAGTCCATGACTGTCCTTATGTGCTCGCTAATAATGTCATTGCTAGTCTCTCAAGGATGTTGGTGCAAAGCAAGGTTCAAATCCGAACAGGCTACTACAATCAACGTACACTACCAGGAAGAGCAGCACAAATGCTAAGCCTGGCAATACTCAAGCACAGAAGGCAATGCACTCACCAAAACCGGAGCCAGGACACCGCGCAGACGATCTCACCACTGCCAACCAGTTGTTGCGACCCGGGTAGCATGGCCGGACCGGGGATGGGACGAGGAGGATGGGAGATTGGGTTAAGAGGAAGGCAACGAAAACTTTATACACTTATTTACATTATTTACAAAGGGTGACTGAGAATGACTTTCAGTGGAAGGCAACTTCTTCGTCAACCGGAGTCGACAGGAGTTAGCAGGCTTCTCTCGGCCACACTCACAGCAGAGTTAAATAGGGTTCGGATTCCCCAGATCTATGGATGGGGAATAAAGTTCGAAGAGCACTTTCCAATCGGATGGACCGAAGTGGACGCTGGTGTTACCACCCACGGCAGGGGCGGCGCGGGCTGTTCCGCTCTCTCGTAGCTCGGTCGATGGAAAGGGGGAGATGCTGACTAATCCAACACGGCTGGTAAGGAATATCCCTGCAGTCTACCAGCAGGTGAACGAACGTGCTTCCCCGCCGGATGTCCAGAACACGAGACCTTTTTAAATGACACAGCCGTCTTCAATTAACAGCCAGCGTGACTGTGCGTAGCACCCCTCCGTCCTTCGACGACTTTCGGCCTGATGGCGCCGCCACGTCGCCTCCGCTTCCGCTGTGGTTGCCCCTGTCAAAGGCCCCTGCGCATCTCCGGCCTTCGCCGCCGCTGCCGTGGTCACCACCGCTCAAAGTCCGCTGCACTAATCCACTTAAGCTACGAGGGGGGGGGGGGGGGGGGGGCATCACAAGCACCACACTGCACCGCCGCCGTCTGGAGGTTGTCGACCCTGTAGACTGTTCACGGTTGCTGCTTGATCGGGTCCACGTGGCCAGAAGTACAATCACAACAGCGGCTCGGGGCACTCCGGATGGCCGAGAAAGAGCATAGCCTCCTTTATACTTTCTGTCGCTGTCAACGCGCCGCACGAACTATACAGCGGCGCCGTCGGGTAAAGTTGCGCGGCGCTGCCGCTCCTGCCCCTGAGGGCGCCACTGACGTAGGTGTCGAGGCGCACTGGTGCGACTGCCGGCGCGAGGATGGGAGCGCTGTTATTCGCTCGCGGGATAGCGGCTACTAAGCATGAATCGTAGAAACTCGTTATATTTGCTCGTAAAGCTGACATTCTCTAAGCATAACAAGTGATTACGTTAGTTGTTAGTAACACCAACGCTATGACATGTTATGTGAGGCAGTTCGAAGATACGTGGGCATAGCTCGAAAAACTGCATGACTGCTCCGCTAGCGTAAATGGTTATAGAACAGTTAAAATGCTAGTCTACGCTGCGCTAACGCAAAATTTAAGAAGAAAGGCGTCAACATTTATTTAAACATTTCACAACAGCAGCTGTGCTACAAGAGCAGCTACTTTTACAGCTTCATGACTTTTCGTGAGAGTTGCTACTGCCGAAACAGCGGCTTATACAAATCATTCTTGTCTGTTATCGAGGAGGCGTAGTTCACCAGCAGTGGTCTGATGAATCTACTTGCCACAAGTAGAGAAAAATGTTCTCGGTGACTGCCGTCACTGACAGGGCACTTCAGCAACCTTGGGTAACAGATGGCTGAAACAGCTGCATCGGTCAGGTTTTTCAATGGATTTTCAAGTCGGGGGTTTTCATTTAAGCTTGTCTTCACAAACAGCCGCAGCGTGTCTAAGACATAGAGTAGTTCGTCAGATGGGTAAAGCAGGCCACCACGGTCCTGTTCTCGAGTGAACGGCTCGAGTGGGTTCCAAGTGGGTGGCTTGGTAAACAGCACTGCTCACATTACGTTTGTTCACTTCTCACACGAGCGATGTAGCCACCTACATAGAACGTGACCGAAAGCTTCAATGTAGTTAGAGTAGCAGGGACATGCTGAACGTCTAAGCGTCCCAAGACTTCCAAAGCAGCCTCTGGAAGCTCATCGCTCCTCCCAAGTGCACATAGCCCTGAAGTCTTAGGTACAGTGCTGTGGTGACTCTCGTGATATAGCACGTTGCTGTATTCAGATGTCGCGGAAATTCCCGTCTTCAAAACTTTTTCTAGTCCTGAGAGTACGGACCGCACGTCAAGTTGGTCGTTGCATCCCGGTGACCGCCTCAGGGTTCCAAACAGCGCTTCAATTGGGTCACTGCTGAATTTCCGCGTTAGTACAAAACAGAACTTTTCCTCAGCTTACAGATAGCGAATGCAGCAAGCGGTTGAATATGTTGTGAGCAGAGGGGCCTCGTACGTTTCGGCTGTGAAAAAGGCACGAGGATTAGTTGCATCTTTCTTCAGTTGGTCGATATACGAGGTCTGTTAGAAAAGTATCCGACCTTTTGCCGAAGAAAAACAACTGGCATAACTGGAGCTTTGGAAACCTAATCATCTTCAAAGTAGGCTCCTTGGGACTCCACATAGTTCTTCCAGTGGTGCTGCCATTGTTGGAAGTATTCCGAAAAGGCCCTTTTCGGAATGGAGTTTAGCTCAGCTGTCGTTGCAGCCATAATGTCCTCTCTTGTCTGAAATCGCGCTCCTTCCAATGGCCTCTTGATTTTGGGAAACAGCCAGAAGTCACAGGAGGCCATATCAGGAGAGTAAGTAGTCTGTTGAACAACAGCAGTCAGGTTCTTCGCGAAAAAAGTGTGAATTTAGTGCGAGGAATGTGCAGGAGCATTGTCGTGATGGATGCGCCAATTTCCTGTTGACCTCAACTTTGGCCTCTTTCGCCGCATATCACCACGCAGGCGACGGAGGACATCCCAGAAGTATTCTTCTAGTCAATGTTTACTTTGTGGGGTGCGTACACATGGTGTGCCACACAGAAGGAGTCAAAGAAAGCAGTCAGCATCACTCTGACATTGCTGCGCACTTGGCGGGCCTTCTTTGGTCTTGGTGACGTGGAATGCTGCCATTGTGACGACTGGGATTTGGTTTCCGGATCGTACCTGTACACCCAAGACTCGTCGCCAGCGATTATGGTGTTGATGAAGTCGGGGTCACTGTTTGTGGAATCCAGCACATCCTGTGAGACTTCAACACGAAGCTGCTTTTGCTCCACCGTGAGCAGCTTCGCCGCATCTTTCTCCATGGCCAAAGTTTCAGTGATAATGGAACGTTCAGAAAAATTGGTGATGCCCACCCCTTCCACAAGTTCTCGGACAGCGACACGATGGTCCCGCGTCACTACAGCGTTCACTTCGGCAATGACCTGGTCATTTCGGCATGTTGACGGCCGACCGGAGCGTGGCTCTCTGTGCACCGATGTGCGGCCGTCTTTCAACCAATTTTACCACTGCTTAATCTGTGTCCTGCTCAAAGCATTGTCACCGAAAGCCGTCTGAATATTCCTAATGGTTTCCACTTGGCTGTTGCCTAGTTTCTGGCAAAATGTGATGCAGTAGCGCTGCTCCTGTCGCTGCGCCATTTTCCTTGCAATAAAAAACCGACGAGAGCACTGCGCACTGCCTCACTCAAACGCTGCGTGCCAGTGACTGACGCTATCGGCAGGCGAGAAAAAATTTGTGCATGCGCACGAAGGCTCAAGGTAGCCTGGTGCAAGCGTGATTGTTTCAAATCCATCTGGTGTTCGTAAAACAAATTAAAGTCGGATACTTTTCTAACAGACCTCGTATAGCGGAAATGTAACTTCCAACCATTCCAGCCTAGAATCATTTTTGTCGTCAAATTGCCTGACGTCAGGGAAATTTTGCTCAATATGTTCGTACTTGTTGCTGGTGTCGTGCAGTAGGAACCACCGATGGATGTTCTTCATAAACAGCATTGTTGGTCCCGCATAGGCAAATGATGTATGCAGCTCTGTCCTGCGTGCTCTTTCAAAAACTCCAGAGCAGATGTAACGCCTGGTAAAAAAACTTCGAAAGCTCGTTTGGCGTTCATTTTTTTCAATATTGCTCGGAAAAACATGTTTACTGGTTAGACTCCTCACAGGTTATAAATCCAATCTTTCGGCATCTCGTAGAGTTTCTTCAAGTGAGATGACGAAACCTCTCCTTTCTTTCCAAGGTCGCGTGCAAGGAACTGAGAGCGGATGTTTTAAGACGTGGCAATAATCAAAGTTTAAAAAAAGCAGCCGATTGGGATTACACGGATGCTGTATCCTGTACGTGGGGAATCCGCCGCAGAGGTCCTTCATGGCACTCACGTTTACATTATGGTTGTCGCTCACAAGGCACACCACCTTGAAGCCTGCCACTTCAACCTTAGTGAGAACATATCGCATCAATTTGGAAAGCTGTGCGCCATTCAGTCCTTTCGTAAAAAAGTACGATGCTGGTATTCTCTATGAAGTAGACAGGCCGTTAATTACAAAACAAAGCAAGGAATTTGCCAGTACCGGCAGACTGTCAAGATCGGTGGCCACATCCATGTCCACATGGCCTACGAAGCTATCTTGCTGCTTGTTGTACTGTAAACATGGCTTTATTCGCATCTCGTCGACGATGAGAGAACATACTCTGGACTGCGGAGATTCAAGCTTTTCAAGCTCTGATTTCAGCCGGGCTTGTACCAAGCGACTTAAACCTGTCTCTACGGAGGTACTTCCAATGAAGTTTTGTAGTGTGCTCCTGCTTGGAAGCTTCAACAACTTTTCCTTTCGCGCATGCTCATAGGCCTTTGTAGAAAGATGCCTAAGTACAATGCAGTGTCGCACTACATCTTCCGACCATGTTGGCATTTTTCTCTTGAAATTGACAACTTGGTTCAGCAGGAAAACTGCAGCAATGTTTTTTTTCTTCCGCTTGTTCCCGGATATAAGTTATATCCCCAAAATTAGTCTTCTTTAAGCCTATTCAGCTCCATTTTATATTTATCTACCATGGTGCAAAGCTTCTCTATTTGCTTTTTTAGGTCACTCTCCTTTCCCTTCCACTTTATTCTTTCCACTGCCAGCCAGTTGGAAGATGTGATGTAATCTTGCGTTGTTTTGTCGGCGCGGACGAGTTCTTGTTCTTGCTTTGTACACATGGCTCTTGATTGGTGTTGCGTCACTTCAAAATAGTTGACACCTGTAGTTGGAGCGGCTTCAGAGACCTCACTGTCAGCATCAGACGTCGGCATTTCCACGTTCGTGCTTTTGTCATGCTTCAGGAGTTTTTTCGCTGGCTCAACTTGGCTATGGTGGGCCTGAAAAGCTGCTCTTTTTCTTCCGCTTACACTGTGCCTCTCCTTCAATACTCGAAGTTGCAAGTACGACAGGTAGTCACTGAACACTGATGGTACAACTCACCTTTTCTGACGGCGCCTTTTGCCCTCTGCGAAGTCAGAGATTTTGAAATGTTGGCTGCATACCCTTGAATACTTGGAAGTGCAATTAGGTACCCTGTCATCTCTTCGAATTGCTTTCAGCCATTGCTCACGCTGCGCAGCTCGACGGGGATCTCATGAAAAGAAACGCCGGGCTCCCTTCTTTTTACTGTCCAACCGGCACGATGGTGCGCAGCAGTATGCCACTGGGATCCGTAAGGAGAACAATTTCGGTATCAGCTGTTGCATTCAATGATTCAGCGCGTCGTGCAAACAATTTTTTTTCTAACTTGAAAAACAAGGAAAACAAACATACGCGTTCTATCTTTCGGTTTTGCTCACCCCAAAGTAATGGTCACAATAGGTAAAGCTTGTCTTTTTATGTTATCAAAGAATTGCACAATTAGCCTACACACTGCAAAAAAAAATACTTCCCTGGAGCACATGTAACATAGCACACAGACAAGCTAACCAGGGAAGAAATTAGCACCCCAGACGAAAAATACACGCGCACATTTAATATTATTGCCTTAATGACGCGTAATAAACACAGTTTCTGGTGCTGTCGTTATTTTTCACAGGCCTCAATGCGGCTGAATAGGAGTTTTGCGGTTTCCGATGCAAGAGAGGGACACAACGATTGAGTTGACAACAATGGAAACTAATATAGGCTTTGTATCATTCGGTTTAGCTCTCTTTAAAGTAGCCATCATTCCAATAGGTAAAGCTTCTGTTTCTATTTTATCACAAAATTCCACAATTAGTGTGTGTTGTAAGAAAAAAATACTGCGCAGGAGCCAATCCAACGTACTACGCAGACGAGCTAGGCAGGGAAGCAATTAGTATTGGCGGTAGTGGTTTTCTTTTATTGAAAATAATACAAAAAGGAGCATTTGCAGTCCAGAAAGCACGCGTGCACATCTCATATTACTGTTGTAGTATTGACGCGTGGTAAGCGCAGTTTTTTGTGCCGTCGCTATATTTCGCAAGCCCCAATGCAGCTCAACACTACGCAGCGATCGCTGGAGGGATAAATCGAAGCTGTCACTTATTACTTCGTGCAATGCTGTATTCCTGCGGCATCCGAAAACACAGAAAAGCGCAAGGAACACCTTGCACACTGCAAAAAAGCCCACGTAACATCGACACAGCAACAGCACGTGACACGTTGCTATCCGGGCTGCTGCGGATGCCCCAACGTCGCTGTCGCCATCTCTCGGCAGCCAGCGGCGTAATTTCTCAGAGGAAGAGGAGCGGCGACGACGGCCGCGGAACGCAGAGTTGCCAGGTCAGAACTGTTTGGAAACCGGCTGCTGCGGCCGTCAAAGCAGGCGCCAACTTTGATAGCGATGTAGGTGCACCCGAGCGCGGATGAGATGCTTCTGGCTCCCTGAAAGATGGACGCCGCTTTAACCTAATTGT
Organism: Amblyomma mixtum; assembly: GCF_055824585.1. NCBI lineage: Eukaryota > Metazoa > Arthropoda > Arachnida > Ixodida > Ixodidae > Amblyomma > Amblyomma mixtum. The sequence continues at coordinate 130,760,329 of NC_143021.1, read as the reverse complement.
CCTGCCTGTACATCGGTGGGCCCACTCTCTTTGGCACGGCGGTTAACAACGCGGATCAAGTAACGCGTTTCCTTGTGTCACGTCCCTTCGTCGTCATTAGATAATTTTCTTTGAAACCAAAGACAGTCGCCAGAAAGTGCTGCAAAGGTGTCATTTCAAAACTCTCTGTCCCCTCTGTGTCGTTTTTGTTAGCGCCTGAGTTTTTCATAATGATCTTAAAAAATTACCGACGATTACGTTACTTCCTAATGCGAAATTTGAGCGCAGCAAATAAGCTGTTTCACCTTTTCGATAGATTGAGGCAAAGAAATCGAGCAACACATGTATGCGCTATCACAGATTTTTTTTTTTATTTTTCACACGTATTCCTTTAACAAAGACTCCACTAACAGTTCTTGACAGTCATGAAGGAAGCTTTGTGGTCGGAGAAATAGACTGATATATGTTCGACTTGGTACACCAATGCTTGATTAACAAAGACGAGATCTATACAAGTGCCTCGCGAGGTTGTCACAGCCGTGGGACGCGTTACGAGCGAGAGGAACGGGATGTTCTCCCGCATAAGTGTTAGGAAATTGCTGTTTGTCTTTATGTCAACATTAAAGTCCCCCACTACTAACATCGGTGTGGATCGATGGACGGTTAATGCGAGTTGCAGGAAGTGCACGACGTCTTTCGTGAGTGCGGTAGGGGCGAAGTAGGCAGCTACTACCAGCAAGCCGTTGGGCAACTTTGCGGCGCACAGTTCGGCAACTTCATGTGACGTGCCAAACATTTCGACTGGTATTGCAGAGAGACCTGTGCGCAAGTAGACAGCGACTCCCGCCGCTCTGTTGTGGTCTCTGCGAGCACCACAGCAGTATAGGAAATCTATGATTTCGAGAGGCTCTTCGGGATCCATCCAGGTTTCACCAAAGCAAAGTACAGAGGAATGACGCAGAATGTGATCGTGGTGTACGTCCTTGGCATGTGCGGCAAGGGAGCGTACGTTAAGAATGTGGTTGTGAATGATGAATCAAGTGCTGCCAGCGAATGACGCGTCCATTGGCTGTCTGCGTGTGTTACTGATGTGTGGTTAACATGTTAAGCTTCGCCTGTAAGAGTGGAACGCGACAGCGTCTTGCAACGCTGCCAGGGAGTCCACAGAACGCCATCGCCAATTCGGCTGTACGCCTTGCTGGACGGTAAATTTATTTTTTGAGGAAAGGAGATGTATCTCTCTCGCATATCTGGGTGGACACCTGCACCTCGCCGTAAGGGAAAGGGGGAAGATGGGAGTGAACGAAGACGCCGTATTAGCTAGACGCGCCTTTGTTCATTCCAAACCATTCAGCTGGCATTACGGAGTGGCTAGCGTGCTCGTATCGCACTCCGGAGACCCTGGTTCGATTCCCCAACTCGACCAATTTCGTTCTCGGTTTTATTGATTTATGCGGTCTAACTAGAAAGGTTAATTAGGCTATTTCATATTTATATTCTTGTATTTCTATCCATCGTGTTCTGTCAATAACCTGTCAATTGTTGGAACTGTCTAGGATGTTCGACACAACGTATATGAAACGAGCAACGTCTTACTGAGTGGGGAAGTGCGTGGTGGTGGAGGGAACGCGGCTTCGTACTTATCTGTTTTTTTTCAGCAGCGTCTCCTTCCGCGGACGGTGTTGTCGCTGCGGCGCGCGTCTTTCTTTTCTTTTCTTTTCTTCTGACCTCTTCATTCTCCTCTATATTAATTAGGCTAATTGATTAATTTAGCAATTAACTAAACTCAGTCCAACTTAGTTGCAGCATCACTATACGATCCCTTTGATTGGTTGCATGGTTACTAGCCAAAGTACAATTGGCCCCATTTGAAATTCGCGCACTGTGACGTCACGAGCATTTCGACCAATTGAAAAGCGTTATATTGGGGGCGGAGCTGGTTACGAGGCCGACGCCGACGCCGACGCCGACGACGACGCGAAACCCAGGAACGGACGCCAAAGAGCTGCGCTCTAAAACGCTGCTAGCAACTGTACTACTTCAATAATTTTATTAGGAAACAAGCGGAAGGGGAAGCTTTTTGCCAGGGCCACTCATTGATCATTTTTCGTTCATTTAGGCGTATGTACTGTCCCGCAAAAACACCAACTGCCTTTTGAAACTAGTAACAATAATATCAGTGCAATAATATTAGCTGACAGGTGGAGAGACATATGTATGTCGTAACATCAAAATGCCACATTCGTTAGTGTGTCGTTAATATCGAAAATTTAAACTGCAGCTGCTTGCTTGTGCACGCCAAAAAGCTAACCTGCGTTTTGATTACGTCGAAGAGAAAAAGCGTAGGGTATGCTTAGATTTAGCCGGACAAAACACACAAATACTTTGGAGAAATGATTTTTCTTGATGAATATCGCATAAATCGCTCAGGCCAACAACGTCCGAGGCTTGACGGTGCGCCATCTTCGAAACATTCAGCGTTCTGTGCAGAGGAGGACAGCGACGGGGAATAACAGAAGTGACACTTGCGGCACTCATTTAATACCGTCCCCCCTCCTTTCTATCTCTTGTCCCATTTCACCCAGAACGCTGAACAATTCAGTTTTGTATTTCTGTTACAAGTCAAATCTCTTGTATTTATTTTTTTTTTTCAATTCTTGTTTTTCACTCCAACTCCAGTCAGTTTTAGCCTATGGCTGACTCGTGGACCACCGCACTGTAATTATTCTGCTGTCTTCTCGCAAACGTGTCCAACGTCTCGACAACCGGCGGCATGTGACTGCATGCTCGCTGTTCTCAGCCAGCGCTTTCTCGGACCGGAGCTGCATACCGGCGGCATCATACAGTGATTTTTTGAGTGAATGATGAGCGCCGCAACTGGAGAAACAAAGCCAGGAACCGCTCATTAACTGAAGCGTGCAGAATGCTGGCTAAAAATGACTAGGAAGAAAATCAGCCTCTGCAGTCCCGACTGGAAGAGGCAAACACCGTGCTGAGCGTCCGAATGCAATGTAGCCTGCTGCTTTCCGTGCGTAGTATAGAAAGAGACATACCAGAGGCCAAAAAATTGATCAAAAAACCCGTTTTTCACTGCTCTGTTGCACACAGCCGCCCATACAGCGCTGGCTCAGCGGTTTTACTGGTGTGGTTTTTAGAGCGCTGGCGCGTCCACCGCCCAACCCTGTGCGAGGAGACACACAAATGTCATGGCGAATCACATCACGGCTGCGAGTTGCGACATCCTTTCGGGAATTTTGACAAACAGCTGGGCCTGTGGGTGCTTTTTACTTTCGAAATTAATCCGAACACAATAGGCCCTGAGGAACGCAGCATACTTAACGAACCCGATCTGAAAAGTATGTTGATGCTGAGCACTCCTCGTGAGTTCGCGATTGGCTAGAAATGTGCGCTCGCCAAAGCTTGAAGAAAAGAAAACCTATTATTGTTTCGGCGCTCATATCTCTTATATGGTCAGAATGAGATGCAAGAATGGGTCACTGCATTATATGGATACGATCATTCAGGACATGCTGTTGAGAGTTGAACCCAGATATATTGAACCCGGATTATTGGAATAATTTCCAATAATGCAATAATGTTAATGCACGATGACCTTGCAAATTCTTTGCAAATGTTCAGGCAAGGCACGCGCTACATTGATGCAATTGCCGCGGCCATTCGGCATAATGAACTTAGCAGCGCAAGTTTGCAAGTTGCGCTTTTCCTGACCGCGTCGCTCGCGTAACGTGTCGGCTGCGTGTCCTTGGCCGCCGGCAGTCATCGCTTGCGCTGTGAAATCATAATGCCATATGAACGTGGAGCAAGGTTGAGGGCGCCTTCGGTCAGTTCGGTCGGTTCGGTCAGGCCTTCCGGATGCCGTCCGATACGCCATCTTTCGCCCCACTGTGTGGAGTCATTCGGGACGAACTACGCCTGGCAGCACAACAGCACAAAATTTCTGAGGTTCGTCGCAGGCTTGATGCAAGACCCACGTATGCGTCCATGCGACGTGAGGCCTTTGGGTACGATGCCACCGCCGCGATGCCAGTAGTGATCCCACCCAGCTTCTTTCGCGGTCACGATATGCCAGCCTACCAGCAACCGCGAGAGAGTGTTGTGTGGTGCGCCCTGGATCGTCGGCCCCACTGCTATCACTACGGCGAGGCGGGCCACCTATACAGGGCATCCCCATACCGCCGCGTGGGCCTGCGTGGTTTCGCGCCGGACGACCAGTGCCCACAGGGCGGGGAACGACCACATGGGATAGCATCTCATCTCTCGTCACGCCAGAACCACGTCACTTCAGGCAACCGAGGGGCTCCATCCCCGTCGCTGAGGTGTAAGCGCTCCCCAAGCCCCTGTCAAGCTGCAAGCTACTCCGGGCGCCGTTCTCCCAGTCCATGCCAGACAAAACTGATTCCAGTGGCCTCTGGATTCGAGGATTTGGGAAGATCCTCCTACGCCACTACCATGCGACGATGTTTCTCAGGCAGCGAGTAGCGACAGCATCCAACGAGCTACCTCCGATTTGTGTGTTACAATTGACGGAGTCGACGGGACCGCTTTGATGGATACAGGTGCCGATTATTGCGTCATGTGCTTTGCCCTTGCCCTGTAACTGAAGAAATTTTGACGCAGTATTCGGGGCCTAGCATTCGCACTGCTCGGGGTCGCCTGACAATCCCCGCCGGCACGTGCATAGCTCGTGTCGATATCCGTGGTTTTGAGTACGTCGGCGAACTTGTAGTGCTCGGTGAGTGTTCCAGGGAGTTCATCCGCGGTCGCGACTTTCAGCAATGGAACGGCGCTGTCATTGGCCTGCACGAAGGGCGGATCATGTCCTCGAAGAAACGGGCCGTGGCGCGCACTGACCAGATGGTTCACGTTTCAGTGGTATCGTTACGTAGTGCGCCGCAGAAGAATGTTATAGGATGATTCGACAGAATACCAGGAAGCTACCGCAAGAAACTAAAGATCTCATTAAAAAACGCCAAATAATTTAATAAATAAGCGCATGCTTGCTGACATAAGGAAGTTTAACATGTATAAAATCGAGCATGATCTCAAGAACGGAGGTAGCTTAAAAGCAGTCAAGACAAAAATAGGCATAGGTAAAAACCAGATGTATGCGCTAAGAGACAAAGATGGCAATGGAGAATGTCATTTGCAACATGGATAAGATAGTTAAAGTAGCCGAAGAGTTCTACAAAAATCTATACAGTAACGGATATAATCAGAAAGTAACTGAGAGAGGCAGTCAAGCACAGCAATGGGACATCGCGCCTGTAACGAAGGGTGAAGTAAAGAAAGCCTTAGGAACAATGGAAAGGGGGAAAGCAGCTGGTGAGGATCAGGTAACAGCAGATTTGTTGAAAGACGGAGGAAAGATTGCACGAGAAAAAGTAGCCCCCTGTATACGCAATGCCTTGTGACCTCGAGCGTACCACGAGCTTGGAAGAACGCTAACATTATCTTAATTCATAACAAAGGAGACGTCAAAGACTTCAAGAATTACAGGCCGATCATCTTACTGTCCGTTGCTTGCAAGGTATTTATTAAGCTAATCGCTTAATAGAGTCAGGACAACCTTAGACTCCAATCAACAAAATTATCAGGCAGGCTTTCGTAAAGGATACACGCCATTAGACCATATTCACGCTATCAATCGGGCGATAGAAAAATGCGCAAAATATATCCAACCCCTAAATATAGCCTTAATTGATTGCGAAATGTGTTTGACTCAGTGGAAACCCCAGCTGTCATGCCGGTATTGCGGAATCAGGGTATAGAAGAAGAGTTATCTGAAAATATTGGTAAATATAACGATTGCAGATACTTATAACTGTAGTCCTCCATAAATTTAGCAATAACATTCTAATCAGAAAGGTATCGCGAATGCTATTCGCCGCCTTGTTACAGCAGGTATTTCGGGGCCTGAAACGGGAACAGTTGAGGATAAGAGTTAATGGAGCATTCCTAAGCAATTTGCGATTTGTATATGGGTTATGCCTAGCTAAGTCACCCAGGACATGAGCAGAGAAGCATGAAAAATGAGTTAGACAGGCAGAGAAGAACAGTGAAGCTAAAAATTAACATGCAGGAAACCAAACTAATGTTCAACCGCCTAGCAAGAGAATAGCAGTTCGCATTTGGTAGGGAGCTAGGCGCTGGAAGTATTAAGAGAATGTGTCTACTTAGGGCAGGTAGTGACCGCTGGTCGCGAGCATGACAGGGAAGTAATCAGAAGAATAAGACTGGGGCGGAACCTATAGTGCAGGTTCTCTCAGCTCATGAATGGCAGTTTACCAATATACCTCAAGAGAAAAGTATACAACATCTGTATTTTACCGGTACTCACCTACGGGGCAGAAACATACAGGCTAACAAAGGGGGTTCAGCTTAAGTTAAGGACAACGAAGCCAGCTGTGGAAAGAAAAATGATAGGTGTAACGTTAATAGATCAGAAGCGCGTGGAGTGGGTGAGGGAACAAACGCGGGTTAATGACATCCTAATTGAAATCAATAGGAAAAAATGGGCTTGGGCAGGGCATGTAGTGCGAAGGCAAGATAACCGCTGGTCCTCAAGGGTAACGGAGTGGATTTCAAGAGAAGGCAAACGTAGCAGGGGGCGGCAGGAAGTTAGGTAGACGGATGAGATTAAGTTTGCGGGGATACGGTGGCCGCCACTGGGAAAGGACAGGGTTTATTGGAGAGACTTGGGAGAGGTCTCTGCCCAACAGTGGGCGTAGTAAGGCTGATGATAATGCTCTGCGACTTGTTGACAACGATGCAACTGTGACACCCCGGTCCAGTGTCCTCGTTCTCGTGACGAATGATTGTTTCCACGGCTACGAGGGCAACGCTGCTAGCAACGTACACCTGCTACTCGAGAAGGGAGTAGCCGTCCCTCGCTAGCTCGTCCAACTACAAGACTGTTGTGGCAGTTTGCTCCTTGCAAATTTTGCTCGCGATTTACAGCATATCTCGCCAAGGGCATGGCTGCACCAGATGCTTCCTTACGTTACCTTTGCTTATAACAAAGTGATTGAGAGAACAACCCGCTTTATCCCGTTCCGTATTTTTACAGAAGAGCGCGTGACGTCGATCCGATGCTTCTGTGCGCTGGTGACGACATCACACACTACACGCGGGCAGCTTCGCCGAAAAAGCCATTAAGCCCGTCAGTTCGCTTGCTTGCGCACCAAGACAAAGGAAAACACGCGCTCCCGAAATTACAACCTCCGCCCTAGGTAAGTGCCCTATAAACAGGTGAGGGCGTGTGGGTGTGGGCCCCTGTAAGCCAAAAATGGTAGTCCGAATTACAGTTTCTCCGCTATTAAGGACCGTACAAAGTCTTCCGCCACGTCGGCAACGTGAATTATAAAGTCCTTCCTGATGGAAGTGCGCCCGTCGGCGACTACGAACTGATATTTTATTCCTTCGGGTGGTTTAAAATCGCAGCTCTCGCGTGACTGCAGTGCTCTTCACTCCGTATATTAAACTGCGCTCTCGAGCTCTGCATGCTATTGTCACGTTGTAGTGACGGCAGCCCAGTGGTCAGGAAGACACCAGCCAGTCTTGGAAACGAAGCTCTTTATTTGGGCTGACTTGCGCCCGCAGCAGAACTGAATCACTCGGCGGCGGCGTAAGCAACAAACGCGCTCGTCGGTCGTCGAACTACGAATACCCGCCGCTCGCGGCATCGCTCAATTTAAAGGCGGCAAGGAAACTTCCAGATAACAGGACAAGATCATCTACAGTAATCTAGAAAAACCTAGATGCAGCCTTTCATGGCTGCGATCAATCGAGATTAGTCTGGTCGCTTCTCGCGTCACGAACAAAAGTGATAACAAGCCTTTCCTGCAGCCTTGAGCGTGAACGAACAAACACTACAATGATACGTGGCATTACCCCCCTTCCAAAGAAGCATCGTCTCGATGCTTTAAAATGAAAATAAACACGGCAAATGAAACTTCGAGTCCTTTAGCGTTCCTAATAAGGTGTAAGGGCAGCGGTAAAAGCTTCAAGTCTGGCCGTGTCGTCGTCGTCGTCGTTGTTGTTGTCGGTGTTGTAGTTTTTGTCGTCGTATTTGTCGTCGTAGGGATCGTCGTCGTCGTAGGGATCGTCGTCGTCGTAGGGGTCGTCGTTGTCGTAGGGGTCGTCGTTGTCGTAGGGGTCGTCGTTGTCGTAGGGGGCATGGTCGTCTGTTTTCGTCGATGGAGAATCTTGGTTCTTGCGCTCAGAAGCAACCTAATTTCCAGAGGCTGCTTTATTCAGTTTTACCTTCGGGGGCTGGGGAAGCGTCCACGCACTGGGTAGCCTCGGCTAGGAGATACTTAGCGCGGTGACGATGGCGACGGAGAACGCGATAGGCGACTCGGCGATGAGTATCCTTCCCGACGCAAAACATCCTCGATTTCGGCTGGTCGCTGGCCGGGTCGGGGTCGTGGAGCGTCGTAAGAGAACCCTCGGATGCCCAGTCTTCTGTATGGGCAGTGCCGGAGGACGTGACCGGCTTCGCCACAATGGAAGCATAGTGGGCGGCGCTGGTCGGGAGTTCTCCACTCGTCGCATTTCCTCGGCTGCGCGCGTCGCTCTTAGGACGGGCGGGTTGGGGCGAGTGGGCGGCGGTCCAACGCAGCTGGCTGAGGGCGATAGGGGCTTGGGTCCCGTCGTCGAGGTGCAGGACGGCGCACAGCTGCGGCGTAAGTCATGGCTGGGAGCTGCAGAGGCTGCGTGGGTGTCGGCGTCACACCCAAGGCCTGTTGAACCTCGTCCCGGATGACGTCAGTGAGCGATGAAGGTTGCGGCTGCGTTCCCGTTGGCAGCAATCGTCGGAGCTCCTCTCGCACAACTTGACGTATAACCTCCCGAAGGTCATTGTTGTTAGCGGTTTCCAGGCAGCTTGCTGACAAAACGTGCTGCTGGCGGTCATACTGGCGGGCTCAGGCATCAAGAGTTTTTTCCATCGTGGATGCCTCTTCCACAAATTCCGCGACGGTTATTGGTGGGTTGCGGAGGAGGCCGGCAAAGAGTTGCTCTTTGACTCCTCGCATAAGAAGCTTTACTTTTTCTTCTTCTTTCATGCCAGCGTCGGCACGCCGGAAGAGACGCTTCATCTCCTCAGTGTACATTGCAACGGTCTCGTTTGGATGTTGTATGCGAGACTGTAGCAGCTGCTGGGCTCTCTCTTTTCGCACGACGTTCGTGAAGATCTTCAGAAGCTGCTCCTTGAAGGTTTCCCAGTTCGTGAGGTTAGCTTCCTCATTCTCAAACCAGACTTTTGCTGGTCCCTCCAAGGCGAAGAAGACGTACCTAAGTTTCGTGGCATCGTCCCAGTTGTTGAAGATAGCCACACGGTCGAACTGCTCCAGCCATTCTTCGAGGTCGGCGCCAGGCGAAGCGTCGAAGGTTGGTGGCACCCGGGGCTGGTGAAGAATGATTGGAGTCGTCGTCTGGGGCAAGCTCATGGCAGACTTTTGGGCTGGCTTCCGCTTCCGGGTAGGGTCCGGCAGATTCCCGAACTCTGGTGCGTCCCCTTGCAGGCGTCGGCTAGCGCGGTGGACTGGACTCAGGTCCTGCGGTTGATGACTCAGAGGGCTGGCGTCACGGCTTGTAGGGGGTGTCCGGTACATGGAAGGCTACCCCGCACCTCCACCAGATGTCACGTTGTAGTGACGGCAGTCCAGTGGTCAGGAAGACACCAGCCAGTCTTGGAAACGAAGCTCTTTATTTGGGCTGACTTGCGCCCGCAGAAGAACTGAATCAGTCGGCGGCGGCGTAGAAAGAGAAGTTTATTTTTTTCGAAAGGAACAAAAATACGAAACAAAACAGTTGAACTGAAGTCTGATCTTTCATTGCAGTGACGCAGCACTGAGCACGTCAGTATGGCAGTATGAAAGCCGACACTCGACCGCCGCGCAGGACGATAAAGTATGTCGACCATTTGCGAGAGAACTCAGCCTCGCTCATTGTCAGTGCGTCCACGCATGCTTGCTCAAAGAGGCGCCTGCGGAGGCGCTGCAACATTGGAAACATTGCTCTTTGCGGACGCCCATTTAAGGAAGCCGCTGCACGCTGCCGCCACAAAACGAACATGCCGACACACAAGAGCATATTTGTAAACAGTTCGCGTGAACTAGTGCGCGCTTTGCGGCGGGTTACGAACATTCGTCACACTAGTACCAAAAGGTGCGCGCCACTACACAGTCGAACATTGCGTGCCGCAATGTTTCTAAGAGACCGCACTGCGGGCATCGGGCGGAGGGCGCCACGCCCCACGCCGCAAGGCGGTCTCTTGTGGGCAGGACCCGCCAGCCTCGCAGCCAGCCGAAGTCCCTGACATCTGCAGGAAGCGCAGCTGAGGTCAGTTGGCGCCAGCGTGCCCGTCTCGTTTCCTGGAGTTGTTCGCGTGTCAGCTCAGCTACCGTTAGTGCTTCACACATCCTGGAGGGCGGGGTTTCATCAACATCCAGATCGGGCACGCTGGCAGACAACGACGCCAGTGTGCGACGCACGTTAACGAAAAATGCCGGCGGCCGCTCGGCTGTAGGGCCAACCACGCGTTGTGTAAAAACCACGTTACGCGCTGTACCCAGAAAGTATGTGAGGAGTGTTCTCCCGGGATAGTCTGGGTTGTGTACAAGATCTCGTACTCCTCGCAAGGAGAGTACATTGCACATGGTGCGGATACAAGGTATACCAAACCCACCCATGTACGACGGAAGGCGCATGAACATTCGTGACACAAGTTCGGTTTTGCCCGCCCAAACGAAACAGCCACAGGCCGAGGTTAGCCTGCGAGCAAACGTGCGCGGTGGGTTTGCGACGCGGGCGACAAAAAACATGCGGCTAGGATTGTGGACTTAACTAAATAGCAGCGCTCTGCCATTGAAAGGCGGAACGTTGACGCCACCGAGAGGCGTTTCCCAGCATTCGTGCGGAGGTTAGTCCAGGTTTCGCGGGTTACTTCTCCGCTGGCGAGGAATACTACTCCCAAGACTTTCACTCCCTGCACTCACTCCACCTCGCCCGCAAGTTTCGGTGTGAAGGTGCCAAACCTTAGTGCCTTGCTTTTCCCTGTTCAATAGGGCCCCTGATATCTCGCTGTACTCGAGAAACAGCCGCGAAAAAGCGGCGTAGCTATCCTCGTCCTTGAGGAAAAGCGACACGTCGTCGGCGTAGGCCGACACTTTGATTTGGCCCTGGCCAGGCAGAGGGAAGCCGCGTATGGATGGACTGTCTTTAATGCGCCGGATGAGTGGATCCAGGCATAACACGAAGAATGTTGAGGAGAGAGGGCATCCTTGCCTTATGCCCCGGGTGACTGAGAAGGGAGCGCTCTGGTGGCCGTTTACGGAGAGATGAGCGTTCAGGTCTGCGTAAAGTAGGCGCAGCCTGCTGACAATTTGCGGCGGGAATCCGAAGGCTTCGAGGACTCCGAACAAATACGAGTGTTCCACCCGATCGAATGCTTTCGCCTGATCGAGCGAAACAAAACACCCGGTGAAGCCCGTCCTGCTGGCAAATGTGAACAGGTCTCTTGTGAGTGCCAATGCAGAAAACACAGAGCGGTCAGGCACGCTGCTGGTTTGAGCACGGTGGATTAGGTGAGGCAGGATCGTCCGCATTCTTCTGTTTAGTAAAGATGCGACTATTTTGTAGTCTGTGTTTAAGAGGCTTATGGGCCGTCATGCTTGCGGGTCGGAGGGGTCACCGCCCGCTTTCGCAATGAGTATGATGCGACATTCGCGGATAGAGTTCGGACGTAACCCATCCGCGAGAAAGCCGTTGACCATTTTCAGCAGTGCTTCTTGGATCTCGTAAAAAAACGTTGAATAAAAGCTTGTTGGAATGCCGTCTGGACCGGGGGCAGAGGCTGCATTCATACTCTGCAGGATGGCGTGCAGCTCTTGGCTTGTGGCTGGTGCGCAAAGGTTTTCATGCAGCTCTTCAGCTACTCGTGGCAAGTTTCCAAAAAAGCTTTGTAGAAGCCCGTCATAACCATCTTGAAGATTTAGCCAACTGTCCGTAGAGAACAGGTTCTAAAAGTGACTTGCAAAGATCGTGCAGATATCCGACGCGGTTTTGCTTTGGGTGCCGTCTGGGAGTGTCACGAAAGGCACAGTAGCGGGAGCGAATTCCTCTGCCGTGCCTGCGCGTACGTGTCGTTGCACAGCCGGGTCTGATATAGGCCGCCCGAGCTGGTGTGCGCGACTAGCTGCCCGTGATGACTGGCAGAGCAACACGTGGTAACGTGCTTTAAGTAGGCTCAGGTAATCGCTCATGGCAAAGGTTAAGGGTGCTCCCCTCTGCACTATACGGATGCGCTTGAGGGTGTCATTCAGTGCATGAGTTACCCGGCGTCTGCGGTCTTGACTGGCCGCCACCAGAGCTGCCTGCCAACGAGTCTTGAGTGTTTCCCATGAATCAGTCGCAACGAAGCTTTTGCACGATGCGGCCAACGCCGTACGCAGCGACGCCACGCTTTCCGGGTCTGCCAGTAGGGTCGTGTCCATGCGCCACGTAAGAGTAGGTGGGGTGTCCTCACCAAAGTCGAGCCTGACTGACAAGGGGTGGTGATCGGAAATCACCGGAGTGCCTGCAGGGAACGGGAGAACCTCGCAGCTGACGACGAAAGAAGCGAGCTCTGGTGGAAAATAGAATTTGTCTATCCGACTGGCTGACTGCGCTCTCTCCCATGTCGCTCCAAAGGCATCCCCGTGAAGCTGCACCCACGCGTCAGACAAGCGGAACTGAGTCACGAGATCGCGGAGCGCGGGGGCACCGCAATAACGGCGACCATGACCCGGTCCGCGGACGTCACGGTCGATGTTAAGTACACAATTGAAGTCACCGACGATGAAAGTGGGGTAAGGATCAAGGAGGAAGGAGTCGAGGCGCTCAAAAAAATCTGCACTACTAGTCTGCCGGGCTGGCGCGTATACAACCAACGCACGTACCCGCCGCTGGTTTAGTTTGAAGTCGACCGCAAGAGTGCGGCCATCCAGCCCGAAAGTGCAATGAGCACCCGCGCGCAGGCAGGGGTTTACAAAAACGTCACCAACACCGCACATATGAAAATCAGTCAACGAAAAGTAAGCAAAAACAGAAAACCGGGTGGTGAAATTCAGCACATCAAGTGAAGTACGGAAGTTGCATTCCTGTAAAAACAGGATGTCGACGCCCCTAGCCCTGGCAAAGTGCATCACCTCTCTCTGTGTCTACGGATTGAAATCCCCGAACATTCAGGGAGAGGAGATGCACAACCGCCATGACTGCCAAGAGCACCGACGGCATAGCATACAACCTAAAGAGCGCTGCCATCGGCGGCGCTTGACGCGCGCGAAACTTTTTTACTAGAACGTTCGTTAACAGTCCCTTCGGATTCCGATGATTGGGGGTGGGCACGTTTGTAGTCGGCTCTTGAGAAGTCCATTTTTTCGGGGTCGTCGGCGCTTGTGGCCTCGCTCACCGGTTGCTGCGTGGTCTTGGCGACGCTCGCAGCTGAAGCCGATGCCGACGCCAGGGTCGCCGATGGTAGGGTGTGGCTGGCTGGTGACGGGAAGCGCGCGTCGTCCGCACCTCGAGGAGTCATCGGCCCTGACACCTGCCCGCACGTCAAGTCGCCTGTCAGGCGGATCGGCGTGACTTTGTCCGGTACGTCCACCAGGTCGCCCGACGCCACGCTCGACTCATCGCTGCTGCTCACGGTGTCGTAGTTGTCCGCGCTGGGAAGCGGCGCCAAGGGCTCGGCGAAAACTGCAGCGAACGGCTCCACTTCGTTTGAAGGTGACCCCTCGTGGTGCTGCTCCTTCCCGGGCACCTCCGTCGCGGGGGCGGATTCGGACTTCCTCGGGCGGATGGTCGTTGGGTGCTCGTCGGCAACCGACGTCCGGACGGCTGGTGTGCTCCGTGTTTCTGCGGCCACGTTGTCCTTACTCAGGTCCTTCCTCGAGGCGGCGGCCGCCGCATAGGACCGTGGCCGCAGGCAGTCCGCTGTGGCGTGGCTTCCACTGCAGCGCCTGCAAGCCGATCCGCATCCGGCCGTGTCGTGGCCGAACACCTCGCAGCGAGCGCACCGCGGCGTTCGACACGCCGCGCCGATGTGGCCGTCCTGCCCGCAGCGGGAACACACCTTCCGGACGCCTCGGTAGTCAAACATGACGCGGTGGCCCTGGACGGTCAAGAAGTTCGGCACCGCCTGCTTCATCTCGATCCGGACCACGCGCGTCCCGTTGCCGACGTGACGACGGCCCTTGAGGACGGGGTGGGTGATGTCAAGCACCTTTCCGTAGGAGCTCAGTGCCGCCGCCAGCGCCGCGTCTCCCACGAACAGCGGCACACGAAAAGCCGTCACGTGGAGCACGGCAGGACCCACGCAGGCTACTGGGACGGAAGTGCCGTTCACGTTGAAGGCGCCTTCCACGAGCATCTTCTCCGCCGCCGCAGCCGAGGCCATGGCGACGCAGAACTTCATGCCTCCATGGTGCTGGAGGCTCTCTAGCCCTTTCGGGCCGACAACCGACTCGATGCCGTCGACGATGTCGTCAGCCGTCGCGTCGGTAGTAACTGTAAACTGAAAACAGTGCGCCTTTGGGGGCGGCGCACGGAACACCGGAGGTGCAGCAGGTCCCGGGCCTCCCATGACGTCACGGGTGGCCGGCTGGGCTGCTGCTTGCACGAACTTCACGCTGTTTGCCCGAGCACCGGCAAAGTTTTTGCCGGGCAAACAGGCAAAGTTTTTGCCTGTTTGCCCGAGCACCAGCGAAGTTTTTTCGGCGCTGGCTTGCTGAGAAGTTTCGACAAGTGCAGGCGGGCCCCGGATCCACTGCGGCACGGAGGTTCCGCAACCAGCCTCCCCGCCCAGGCGCCGTGCCTGGGCGGGGAGGCTGGTTGCGGAACCTCCGTGCCGCAGTGGATCCGGGGCCCGCCTGCACTTGTCGAAACTTCTCAGCAAGCCAGCGCCGAAAAAACTTCGCTGGTTCTGGACGAGCTCGGGCGTAGAAAGAGAAGTTTATTTTTTTCTGTTTTAACATAGAAAATACAAAACAAAATTGATGAACTTAATGCACTGATGAGTCAAGCACATGCGCAGTGACGCAGCACTGAGCACGTCAGTAATGCAGTAAAAATAGCGATACTCGACCGCCTCGCAGGACGATAAATATGTCGACCATTTGCGCAAGAACTCAGCCTCGCTCATTGACAGAGCGTCCATGCATGCTTGTTCAAAGAGGCGCGTGCGCAGGCGCTGCAACATTGGGAACATTGTTCTTTGCGGACGCCCATTTAAGGATGCCACTCCACGCTGCCGCCACAAAACGAACATGCCGACACACAAGAGCATATTTTGAAACACTTCGGGAGAACTAGTGCGCGCTTCCAGGCGGGTTAAAAACATGCGTGACACTAATGTCCAAAAGGTGCGCGCAACTACCCACTCAAACATTGCGTGCTACAAGGTTTCAAGCAGACCGCACTGCGGGCATCGGGCGGAGGGCGCCACACCCCACGCCGCAAGGCGGTCTCTTGTGGGCAGAAACCGCCAGCCTCGCAGCCAGCCGAAGTCCCTGACATCTGCAGGAAGCGTAGCTGAGGTCAGTTGGCGCCAGCGTGCCCGTCTCGTTTTGTGGAGTTGTTCGCGGGTCAGCGCAGCGACCGTTAGTGCTTCACACATCCTGGAGGGCGGGGTTTCATCAACATCCAGATCGGGCACGCTGGCAGTCAACGACGTCAGTGTGCGACGCACATTAACGAAAAATGCCGGGGGCTGCTCGGCTGTAGGGCCAACCACGTGTTGTGAAAAAAACACGTTACGCGCTTTACCCGGAAAGTATGTGCGGAGTGTTCTCCCGGGATAGTCTGGGTTGCGTACAAGATCTCGTACTCCTCGCAAGGCGAGCACATTGCACATGGTGCGGATACAAGGTATGCCAAACCCACCCATGTACGATGGAAGGCGCATGAACATTCGTGACACAAGTTCGGTTTTGCCCGCCCAAACGAAAGAGCCACAGGCCGAGGTTAGCCTGCGCGCAAACGTGCGCGGTGGGTTTGCGACGCGGGCGACAAAAAAACATGCGGCTAGGATTGTGGACTTAACTATATAGCAGCGCTCTGCCATTGAAAGGCGGAAAGTTGACGCCACCGAGAGGCGTTTCTCAGCGTTCGTGCGGAGGTTAGTCCAGGTTTCGCGGGCTACTTCTCCGCTGGCGAGGAATACTACTCCCAGGACTTTCACTCCCTGCACCCACTCCACCTCGCCCGCAAAGTTCGGTGTGAAGGTGCCAAACCTTAGTGCCTTGCTTTTTCTCCTGTTCAATAGGGCCCCAGATATCTCGCTGTACTCGAGAAACAGCCGCGAAAAAGCGGCGTAGCTATCCTCGTCCTTGAGGAAAAGCGACACGTCATCGGCGTAGGCCGATACCTTGATTTGGCCCTGGCCAGGCAGAGGGAAGCCGCGTATGGATGGGCTGTTGTTAATGCGCCGGATGAGTGGATCCAGGCATAACACGAAGAACGTTGGGGAGAGAGGGCATCCTTGCCTTATGCCCCGCGTGACTGAGAAGGGAGCGCTCTGGTGGCCGTTTACGGAGAGGCGAGCATTCAGGTCTGCGTAAAATAGGCGCAGCCTGCTGACAATTTGCAGTGGGAATCCGAAGGCTTCGAGGACTCCGAACAGATACGAGTGTTCCACTCGATCGAATGCTTTCGCCTGGTCTAGTGAAACAAAGCACCCGCTGAAGCCCGTCCTGCTGGCAAATGTGAACAGGTCTCTAGTGAGTGCCAATGCATCAAACACAGAGCGGTCAGGGACGCTGCTGGTTTGAGCCCGGTGGATTAGGTGAGGTAGGATCGTCCGCATTCTTGTGTTCAGTAAAGATGTGACTATTTTGTAATCTGCGTTTAAGAGGCTTATGGGGCGCCATGCTTGCGAGTCGGAGGGGTCACCGCCCGCTTTCGGAATGAGTATGATGCGACATTCGCGGAAAGAGTTTGGACGTAACCCATCCGCGAGGAAGCCGTTGACCATCTTCAGGAGCGCTCCTTGGATCTCGTAAAAAAAGTTTGAATAAAAACTTGTTGGAATGCCGTCTGGACCGGGGGCAGAGGCTGCATTCATTCTCTGCAGGATGGCGTGCAGCTCTTGGCTTGTGGCTGGTGCGCAAAGGTTTTCATGCAGCTCTTCAGCTACTCGTGGCAAGTTTCCAAAAAAGCTTTGTAGAAGCCCGTCATAGCCATCTTGAAGATTTAGCCAACTGTCCGTAGAGAACAGGTTCGAGAAGAGACTTGCAAAGATCGTGCAGATATCGGACGCGGTTTTGCTTTGGGTGCCGTCTGGGAGTGTCACGAAAGGCACAGTAGCGGGAGCTAATTCCTCTGCCGTGCCTGCGCGTACGTGCCGTAGCACAGCCGGGTCTGATATAGGCCGCCCGAGCTGGTGTGCACGACTAGCTGCCCGTGATGACTGGCAGAGCAACACGTGGTAACGTGCTTTAAGTAGACTCAGGTAATCGCTCATGGCAAAGGTTAAGTAAAACACTAGTTTGGGCGAGTTGGTTCATGATGAAATAAAAACTGGTAACTGAAGATCATTCCTGAAGAACAGTCGTCTTAGCGTCTAAGAATCTAGAAATTGTAAAACACCGAAAGAAAGGACGAAATAAGAGCACAAAACCAAGGGAAATCTGCGAACTACAAAAAACCTTCTATAAAAGACGTCTCGGCGCTGCTAAGCATAATGGAAGGCCTGCTAACGCATTTGTTGCCAGCTTTTGCGATGAAATATGCCTCAACAATTTCTCTCTCTGTTTTATCTTTCCCACTCTTTAAAAATCTAGCTTTCTCGAATTCGGGACGGCAATTAGAACAGCTCTTGCAGTGGTCCACCAGGAAGCTTCTTTCGTTGTTGCGCAAGTTTCGGGAATGCTCACTTGCACGCTCATTAAAACAACGACCTGTTTGCCCGATGTAAACGAGGCGTAAACGAGGCGATGTAAAGTTGGCGTCAGTCCTGTGTTTTGTGTGCCTTCTGTGTCCCCGTTTCTTGCGCCATACCAGTTTTTATTGCAAAGGTTAAGGGTGCTCCCCTTTGTACTATACGGATGCGCTTGAGGGTGTCATTCAGTGCATGAGTTACCCGGCGTCTGCGGTCTTGACCGGCCGCCACCAGAGTTGCCTGCCAACGAGCCTTGAGTGTGTCCCATGAATCAGTCGCAACGAAGCTCTTGCACGATGCTGCCAACGCCGTACGCAGCGACGCCACGCTTTCCGGGTCCGCCAGTAGGCTCGTGTCCATGCGCCACGTAACAGTACGTGGGGTGTCCTCACCAAAGTCGAACCTTACTGACACGGGGTGGTGATCGGAAATCACCGGGGTGCCTGCAGGGAACGCGAGAACTTCGCAGCTAACGACAAAAGAAGCGAGCTCTGGTGGAAAATAGAATTTGTCTATCCGACTCGCTGACTGTGCTCTCTTAAACGTCGCTCCAAAGGCATCCCCGTGAAGCTGCACCCACGCGTCAGACAAGCGGAACTGAGTCACGAGATCGCGGAGCGCGGGGGCACCGCAATAACGGCGACCATGACCCGGTCCGCGGACGTCACGGTCGATGTTAAGTACACAATTGAAGTCACCGACGATGAAAGTGGGGTAAGGATCAAGGAGGAAGGAGTCGAGGCGCTCAAAAAAATCGGCACTACTAGTCTGCCGGGCTGGCGCATATACAACCAACGCAGGTAGCCGCCGCTGGTTTAATGTGAAGTCGACCGCAAGAGTGCGGCCGTCCAGCCCGAAAGTGCAATGAGCACCCGCGCGCAGGCAGGGGTTTACAAAAACGACACCAACACCGCACATATGAAAATCAGTCAACGAAAAATAAGCAAAAACAGAAAACCGGGTGGTGAAGTTCAGCACATCAAGTGAAGTACGGAAGTTGCATTCCTGTAAAAACAGGATGTCGACGCCCCTAGCCCTGGCAAAGTGCATCACCTCTCTCTGTCTGTCTACGGATTGAAATCCCCGAACATTCAGGGAGAGGAGATGCACAACCGCCATGACTGCCAAGAGCACCGACGGCATAGCATACAACCTAAAGAGCGCTGCCATGGGCGGCGCTTGGCGCGCGCGGCACTTTTTTGCTAGAACGTTCGTTAACAGTCCCTTCGGATTCCGATGATTGGGGGTGGGCACGTTTGAAGTCTGGTCGGGAAAAGTCCATGTTTTCGGGGCCGTCGGCGCTTGTGGCCTCGCTCACCGGTTGCTGCGTGATCTTTGCGACGCTCGCAGCTGAAGCCGATGCCGACGCCAGGGTCGCCGATGGGAGGGTGTGGCTGGCTGGTGACGGGAAGCGCGCGTCGTCCGCACCTCCAGGAGTCGTCGGTCCTGACACCTGGCCGCACGTCAAGTCGCCTGTCAGGCGAAGCGGCGTGACTTTGTCCGGTACGTCCACCAGGTCGCCCGACGACACGCTCGACTCATCGCCGCTGCTGCACTCGGTGTTGAAGGAAGCTGTGCGGGGTAGCGGCGGCAAGGGTTCCGCGAAAACAGCACGGAACGGCTCCACCTCGTTTGAAGGCGTCCCCTCGAGCTGCTCCTTCACGGGCACCTCCGTCGCGGGGGCGGGCTCGGGCTCCCTCGGTCTGCTGGCCGCAGGGACCACGTCGGCAACAGGCGTCCGGAGGGTTGGTGTCATCCGTGTTTCCGCGGCCACGTTGTCTTTGCTCGGGGCCTTCCTCGAGGCGGCGGCCGCCGCATACGACCGTGGCCGCAGGCAGTCCGCTGTGGCGTGGCTTCCACCGCAGCGCCTGCAAGCCGCTCCGCATCCGGTCGTGTCGTGGCCGATCACCTCGCAGCGAGCGCACCGCGGCGTTCGACACGCCGCGCCGATGTGGCCGTCCTGCCCGCAGCGGGAACACACCTTCCGGACGCCTCGGTAGTCAAACATGACGCGGTGGCCCTGGACGGTCAAGAAGTTCGGCACCGCCTGCTTCATCTCGATCCGGACCACGCGCGTCCCGTTGCCGACGTGGCGACGGCCCTTGAGGACGGGGTGGGTGATGTCAAGCACCTTTCCGTAGGAGCTCAGTGCCGCCGCCAGCGCCGCGCCTCCCACGACCAGCGGCACACGAAAAGCCGTCACGTGGACCACGGCAGGACCCACGCAGGCTACTGGGACGGAAGTGCCATTCACGTTGAAGGCGCCTTCCACTAGCATCTTCTCTGCCGCCGCAGCCGTGGCCATGGCGACGCAGAACTTCATGCCTCCATAGTGTTGGAGGCTCTCTAGCCCTTTCGGGCCGACAACCGACTCGATGCCGTCGATGATGTCGTCAGCCGTCGCGTCGGAAGTAACTTCGAACTGGAAACAGTGCGCCTTTGGGGGCGGCGCACGGAACACCGGGGGGGCAGCAGGTCCCGGGCCTCCCATGACGTCACGGGTGGCCGGCTGGGCTGCTGCTTGGACGAACTTCACGCAGTTTGCCCGAGCACCGGAAAAGGCACGGCGCCTGGGCTGGGAGGCTGGTTGCGGAACCTCGGGGTCGCAGTGGATCCGAGGCCCGCCTGCACTTGTCAAAACTTCTCAGCAAGCCAGCGCCGAAAATATTTCGCTCGGTCTGGACGAGCTCGGGCAGCAACAGGCGTGCTCGGCGGTCGTCGAACTACGAATACCCGCCGCTCGCGGCATCGCTTAATTTAAAGGCGGCAAGGAAACTTCCAGATAGCAGGACAAGATCATCTACAGATATCTAGAAAAACCTAGATGCAGCCTTTCACGGCTGCGATCAATCGAGATTAGTCTGGTCGCTTCTCGCGTCACGAACAAAAGTGATAACAAGCCTTTCCTGCAGGCTTGAGCGTGAACGAACAAACACTACAATGATACGTGGCACTATTCTTAACTTTTGTTTCCCGTCCTTATCGACGGTTTTGCAACTTTCCTCTGTGGTTTTCCTGTCGACATTTGTTGTTTTTTTTGCTTTTCTCTTTATTTGTAAATACTTTGCTTCTCATCAACAGGATGCTTTCCTTTTACGGAGGAGCGACTACTGCCATTCGCCTCACCACCTCTACCTTTGCGCTGATTCAAGACGACGACTAACAGGACACAGTCGCATTAGAAGCGGTTGGGCTGGGCTAGGTTTTTGGGAAGGAACTCGGCCGCTCAAAGGTTTCCGTCTACCTCTATGGCTGCCATTCTCCTGCTTCGTCACGATATTGATGACCACGCTTTCGCATTCGTGCCACAGATTGCTGTCTTCCACCCCCAAGCTTGCACGTTTCGAACATATGGGCTTCTATAAAACGCTCGCTACCAGTATATACCTGGGGAACCCGCGTTGAAGTGATACGCGTCCATTTCAGCGCCGTGAAAGAGAGCCAGCGAGAGAAGCAAGCAGATTTCGTTGCACTCGGTGAGGTATCTGAGCTGCGCCGAGAGAAGCTAGGCAATAAATGCTATCTGCCGAACGCGGGCCTCAAATCGTTAAGAGTGTGCTCGAGCGTTTGTAGCCGAGTAAGCGGCTGAAATCGCCAGTTTTTAGTCGCCAAATAAAACAACTCCAGTGCCGCATGTTCCACGCGGATTCTCTATACCTTTATCTCACCTTCCCCGAAAACAGCTACCAGAATGACTTGCTTAAGAGACTGAGACGTGTGCGTCAATCGATAAAGCCAGTAAGGCTCCCGTTTTGAAGAATGGCATTGTCCTCCAGCTGCCGTCGTGAACACGTGCCGTTTGTTTCTCTCA
The DNA here is from genome assembly GCF_055824585.1 of Amblyomma mixtum. Taxonomy (NCBI): domain Eukaryota; kingdom Metazoa; phylum Arthropoda; class Arachnida; order Ixodida; family Ixodidae; genus Amblyomma; species Amblyomma mixtum. Next base: position 130,738,598 of record NC_143021.1, on the reverse strand, counting down.
GCTAGACCACTCGACAAGATTATTTTTGCGCCCCCCCCCCCCCCCCCCCTCCCCGACTGAAAAATAATCCCATGAAAGGGCGGGTACTTAGCCAGCGAGCGTTAAAGAACGAAGAGTTATGAAGACAACCAGGCAGTAACTTGTTATAGAAGCGCTGGTAAGACCTTAACGCATATGATTCTGGAAAATGCGGCACCTGGTTTCATATTATCTTATATATTTTTTCTACGCATTTTTTTTTTCATTTTGGGAGCGCTTGACAGTGCTTCTTCTGAGATAAATACTTCCGCATCTTTCATAAAATCTATGCCGGGTGACAAAGCCTAGAATGATAGAGTGCCTCTGAGTGACGCCTTGAGTACATTGCGCCCGGCAGAGGGCGTGATGCCAGTAATTAGATCAAACCACCTATAAATACGGCCTTAATAGAACGAGATGTATCAGCAGCAGCACTCAGAAGTGCAATTTTAAGCCGCACATCTTGTGGGCAATGGAAACAGCTGTGCCGGGGAAGTGATTGCGTTTGTTAACTTATCGAGAGGGGTGTGCACTTCCTTACGCCGACGAACACCGACTAACCATCGCCGCATCAGTACCACAACTCGGCTCCTCAATGGCGGATATCCAGATGTCAAACCTGCAATTTCGGCTGCGTGGATTCCGTGCAGAGCAACTGTTGCGCTTGGACGAAGAGAACTTGCCGTGGTTGCCGCGACTTCGGGAACTGCCGCCCTCCGATGTTCACGGTGCGTTGTGCGAAGCTGTCCAAGCTGCTGAGAGCAACGAATTCCGTCTCCGGAGGATAGCATTCCTGCGCAGCTGGATGGTGCAGCGCCAGCGCTTACAGGTGTGGCGGGTCTTCCGTCTTACGGCTGCGCCTACTTTTGATGAGTGTCCCGCTCTGCTGAGGCGCATTGCGGCTGCCTTGGCTGCTTGCGGATGCGAAGCAACTATTGAGTGGACAGCGCACAGGGCTGTGTGCACCGCCTGCTTGTTGATCAAAGAGCCAGACTGCCCGATAGAGACGTACTGCGAAGTGTATGTAGCTCTGTGGCCGGGGCAGCCTTTGCTGGCCGCCGACTACCTGCCGGTCACCATTCAGCAGCGATTGCTGACAGCTCTACGCGCAGTGCTGGGATACTATCCACGGCTGCTGGTATGCGTGGATGACGACAACATTGACAACGTCTACCGCGACGGCTATTTTGCCCTGTGTGATGTGGCAGGCCTCCACCTGTGATTCCATGCAACATGTAATTCTACGGCGGGTACATCCGCTGGAACTTCTGTCACCTCGTCAATTGAAGGCAAGTGTACGACATAATTTGGATTGTTTTCTTCCCAAGAACCTTTCAGCTATGAAATAATGTTAATGTTTAGAAAATATACATTATGGTTTAATATAATGGTTGCATTATTTTAATGTTAATTATTAACGGACTCTTTAGGGACACGGTAGAACATGTTGATGTGGAATTTTAACAAATTCAGAAATGTACACAGTCGTCCACATCCAGCCTGAACATGACTTCATGCCGTCGCCATAACGCGGAACGCCTCTCGCTGATTCTTGTGGAACTATTGCGCAGATGCGATGAGAGCCGGTGGCAGGTCCTCTGGATTCGTCGTCGGCTTCAGCCTGCTCCTACAGCTGCTAGGGGCCGAGGCAAGCGCAGGGACCGACTGTAGCGGCCGACAACGCTGGTGCATCCGCCTTATGATTTCCCATGACCTCCTGGATTTGATGGCATTTTGGAATTCTTTTTAGCCACAGACACAGGTTGTTGTTGTTGTCTGTGTTTTGTTCTGCTTTAGCGTTTTCACTTGACTCTGGTTTCGCTTCGCAGTGTTGACTCTAATTTTGCTGTGAATTAAAGACGCATTCTGTCCTTATTAATTCCGTTACTCCCTTCAGCATCTGTCTGCACGACAGTGAGATTTTACTGGTAACTGGCCTTCAGTAATAAATTTGAGTGTTGCGTCGGTGCTGCTTGCACTTTCATGGTTGCTCATGCCACTGGCCTCTTGGCGTATTGGTTTGTATATAGTATGGCCCATTTGAAAGTGAAAATGTATTTGGTAGTTCAGCCCTTGTCCTGCGTTCTTCAGTCTCTCTTTCGTTCTTGTTGGTTCGCGCTGACGCTTTCCCCGATTGTGCTGAAGAAGGACACGGGCAGGGACAGCGCTGTCCCTGCCTGTGTCCTTCTTCTTGTCCTCCGGGCAGATGCATCAACGTGCGACTGCAGGAGCACAAGAACTCACTGGACTGCAGAAAACCGGTGTCTTCGAACTTTGTTTTGCACTGCCGTGAGTGCAAGGTTCTCGGGACCTGCAAGTGCTAGCCGGACCTTGACAATACTACAATTGTGTACAAGCATGACTACGTGTTGTGTAGGGAAATTTACGAGGCATATAGTATCGCCAAGGCTCATAACACGTGCGTGGCCAAACCGTCTGTTGCTATACGGGAAAAAGAGGTAGCATATTTGGACAGGTGCTTTGCGCCTTGATAGCAGGAGCTGGCGGTGACAGTTGTGTTTAGTTTTCTTCTTTTGGTTTTTGACGAACGATTTTATCGCACTTTGTTCCTTTATAATTCTACGTGTTTTCGCATAAGCTTCCTGTTGTTAGTTAGCGCTCGTGTCGTCTACTCTTTCTGTTCGTTTTTTCGCGCTAAAAAAGTTTGCAAAATGTATGTTAACCAACTCGCCCAATATGCAGTATTGTTAGAATACATCTACTTGCAGATACGGATCAGGAGAGTGAAAGAACTGGAAGAGTAAGATGGTTGGTTTATGGGGTTTAACGTCCCAAAGCGACTAAGGCTATGAGAGACGCCGTAGTGGAGGGCTCCGGAAATTTCGACCACCTGGGGTTCTTTAACGTGCACTGACATCGCACAGTACACGGGCCTCTAGAATTTCTCCTCCAAAGAAATTCTAGCCTCCGCGGCCGGGATCGAACCCGCGTCTTTTGGGTCAGCAGCCGAGCACCATAGCCGCTGAGCCACCGCGGCGGCTGGAAGAGTAATAATAGGGTGGAGCGCTATTGACAGGTTCTTTCAGATCCTCAATGGCAGTTTACCAATATTTCTCAAGAGAAAAGAATACAACAGCTGTATCTTACCGGTACTCACCGATAAGCGTCGAGGCTAACGAAAAGAGTTCAAATTAAGCGCAGCCCGCTATGGAAAGATAAGTGATTTTTGTAATGTTGAGAGAGGGAAAGGGTAGAGTGGGCTATGAATCAAGCACGTGTTATTTATTTATTTATTTATTTATAGAATACTGCTGACCCTAAGATGGGTCCAAGCAGGAGGGGCAAAAGTACATAAAAAGAAGTGCGGCAAATTACATAGCACAAAACTAACACGTGAGTAATAGAATATAGTAACGAACAAGGAAAACTCAATCCAGCAATTATCAATAAGTGGTTTGTTAATGGCACCGATGCTGTTTATAACCTCAGGCGGGAGTTCATTCCTTTGAGTTGTTGGGTGAGGAAAAAATGAGTATTTAAAAGCATTGATTCTAGCGATGTACGGTGTTAGTGATACCGTGTGACGATGTCGTGTTAGTCGCGTTGTGATTGGTTTAAGAAATAAATCAGGGTTCAGGGAGAGTGTTATTTTTGAGTAGGAACAGAAATTCCAATCGTTGAATTTTTAAGCATGAAATGCTTTTAGCCCCCGTTGTCGGCAGTGTGGTGACGTCACGCCGAGACCGAGAGCCATCATCCGGGCACTGAAATGGAGTCATCCGGGCACTGAAATCGAGTCATCCGGGCACTGAAATCGAGTCATCCGGGCACTGAATTCCAGTCATCCGGGCTCTGAAACGAGAACATCCGGGCACCGTACGAGACTTAACGAGATTTAACGAGACTCTGTAAGCCCTCCTACGCGACCGGCATGCAAGCGCCGGTTGGTCTCCAAAGGAGTCACAAAAAATAACTGCTGCCAGTGCCTTCTCAATGGTTATCAAGATATCAGTCGCTGTGCGTTTGATAATGCACGGAATTATAATTTTCGATTTCTCATAACGCGTGCAAAAGGCACATAAATGCCACGATACACTTCTTTGTCACACGTGATCTCTTAGGGGCTTCGCGCATCGAAGCAAAGCCGCGCAGGCGCACAGGGGCCCGGGGGAGAAGCGCTGCGTTCAAAGGGCAAGGCATCACGCCGAACGGGTGGTGGCGTTCCTCCCTTCCATTACGGTGCGGTTCGGGTGTCCACCGAGATGGCAGAGAATTACTGCGCCATTTCCTTTCCTCAAAAAACCTTGTGTTCAAATGGCAAGGCATCGCGCTGAACGGGTGGTGGCGTTCCTCCCTTCCTGTACGGTTCGGTTCGGGTGTCCACCGAGATGACATTAGGCCCGTAAACATTTCATGCTTACTCTACTCTCGGTTACGGGAGAGGAAGAGACTTTTTTTTCGTGTTTGCAATGTCTGTATGTTGTTTGGTGCCATAAGCGTGGTTGGAGAGTCAGTAGAAGGATATTTATTAAAGATCAATCTAACACACTTTCGATGGATCATTTCCAGTGCCTCAGCGTTATGTTTTGTGTAAGGGTCCCAGGCGGTGCATGCGTACTCATGTTTCGGTCTGATGATGGATGTGTGGGCTAGAAGCTTTGCACTAGAAGAGGCACCTTTTAATCTATGCCTAAGAAAGCAGAGTTTCCGAAAGGATCACGTAGATATGTTGGTTATATGTTTAATCCAGCTAAGTTTAGTGGTTATAGTAGCACCTAAGTAACACCAACTAAGACATCCTAGTCGAAATCAGGAGGAAGAACTGGGCTTGGGCAGGGCATGTAATCCGAAGGCACGATGAACGATGGTCCCTAAGGGTAAAAGACTGGATTCCGAGGGAAAGGAAGCCTAGTAGGGATTGGTAGTTTAATTAAGTGGGGAAATGAGACTAAGAAGTTTGCGAGGATCGGGTGGCCGCAGCTCACACCGGAGAGGTCTGTTTGGACAGGTACGGAAGAGGCCTTTTTCCTTCGTGTGCGGTTTTGCACACGGCATTATTTTTTTCCATTTGATATACGATGTGGCGCATTATGAGGGTTAAGTGCAACGAGCAATGATCAGCAAACCTTATTTGGTGAAGTAAATATGAGCCTTAAGCAATCCATATGGCGGTGTTATGCTGCCTTAGTGACACACGGATCACACAGGGAATGCAAGCTGAACCCAACTGACTGATCTCAAGGCACTTCATGCAAGAGATGTGGACTGCCCTCGTTAGTTCCTCGGGTGGCTAAATAATAAATATTTTAATACAATCCCCGGTTGCCAGTAATACGTACATGATGGTGGGGAGCTGCAGTAAAAGCTTCCTTTAGGCAGCTTGAGGGGGCCCGAAGTCTCCACGGTGGCAACGGGAGCATTCCGAGGAAATCTCGAGAAAATCTCGCCCATTCTAATGCGCTGGCTTCTGTGCTGACTGATGCTAACGAACACACCTATATAGGACGCGAATGTCTTACTTCTGTTAACGAAGGGCCCGCCAACGCATTGCTACTTGATGGATCTTTCAGGAAAGATAACCAGCATTTCAAGAAAACTATCAAGCTAAACAGTCCCCGTATGAACTAAGACAGAGCGAAATAGTTAGGGCCAGATCACGTACAAACTATGGCTTACAGAGGTTATCGTCGCAAATGCCACAACTTTTCAACAAATACCCTGACATATTGAACTTAATAAGTTCTGTTGTGTCTCCTGTTCAATTGAAAAAGCAAGTTAAAGCAATATTTTTATCTGAGCAGGAGGTGCATGGGTTAAACTCCTGAGCCAACTCTTGGTGCTATTAATCTGTATTATGTTGTATTACCATTGTGCACTATAGATCATATTCCATTACTTTACACTGGATTGAATTTCACATCATTATTTTTTATTTGGTGAAACATTTTTGTTTACTGATAAACTTGATGCAGTACGTAAGAAATGGTTTTTGTATTACTACAGTTCAAATAAGTTACTTTTCTTTTCATTTTTCAGAGAGATTAGAGTGTAACCTAAGACGGTGTATATCTTTCTGTATTCTGTATTGATGTGTTCTGCTTCTTCGGTGTTCTGCTTATGATGTATAATCATATGTACACTTGTGCTGCCTGTGCTGTCAGGGGGGCATAGCCTAGTCAGGCCCCATCCGCGCCTTTTGCTATTGCCTCCTGAGCCAATTTGTAGCAAATTGTCTCAAATAAATAAAGAAAGAAAGAAAGAAAGAAAGAAAGAAAGAAAGAAAGGAAGAAAGAAAGAAAGAAAGAAAGAAAGAAAGAAAGAAAGAAAGAAAGAAAGAAAGAAAGAAAGAAAGAAAGAAAGAAAGAAAGAAAGAAAGAAAGAAAGAAAAAAGATTCTCCCACCTTGGAGTAAAATCCCCTACCTTGGGGGATTCCCCTAAACATTTGACTAACACTGTTCCCACTTCGAGTTACTGATCTATTCGCTCTCGCCCTACCATAAGCTTGCCGCCCCTGTTTGCTCAGTTGGGAGAGCGACTGCTCCGGTGAAGCGGTGGTCCCGGGTTCGAACCCCGCCCAGGACGAATTTTTCTTTAACTACGAAGAGTCTGAGAAAGCTGTATAGCTTTCCTTTGTAGCCGTATGGCTGCGCTTGGGTGGACGTCAATGAGTAATTACTCCCTTATTACATTCTGAAATGGCAGTGTAAACGATAAACCTCCGCGCCATATGGAGGGTAGTCTGCTTCCTCTATGGAAGAACGGCTCACTGGAGGCTTAGAATACAATTTTATCGAAAACAACCAAACTAAAGGTTAATCAGAACAATTAAATGTGCAGGAAACACAAAGTTCCTGTCTCATTATCCTGCTGGTGACTTATATCAATAGGTGACGAGCTAAGATGGGAATGAAAGTTGTTCTGCTGTTTTGAAAAGGAACAAATCCTTAAGTCATCGTGCTCGTAGGTCATTTTTTTAAAGTTGTCGCTTTTTCGAAAACTTCTTTTGAAGAATAAAGAATCAGTCGAAAACTTTAAGGATCCTAAACACACCCTTTTTTTCCTGATAATTCAAGAATAGGCTGAAAAACACCTAGGGAAAGTTTCTGTGCCCATTGCACCCGATCTTTCTCCCATGAGTACTCTTTCAAGCGGCTTTTGTAGAACGTATCGCTTTTCAGCAATGTCTCCGAATTTTCCGTTTAAAACTTGAACTTGGAGCAAAGTCTTAACGATGAGGCTAGCAGCATTAGCTTCGATATAATTCCTGAAAAAACGGTGAATATCGAGAAAAGTTCGATGTTTTCTGCCACGTGCATCGGTGTAGGCCATTTTAGGAGAGAAAAAAAGTTACGCTCTTCATACCTTATGACATAAGTTTTCAGAGAATATGAAGATTTTTCTGAAAAACAGCTGTGTATCCGTTTCCAGGGCGAAGTAGCCTTAGAACGTTTTCAAAAGCGACGTCGGGGGTATCACGCAGCAAAACGTTTTGCACCGGTAAATGCATTCTCAGGATCGCAGGCCGCGGCCTCACTTGGCTACAGTGATACAGTTGTTTAGTACAAAGAAAATTAAAAATCAGCCTGAAAAAGATAAATCTCCCAGGACCTCAATTGTACTGCTCATATAAGCACGCCCGTAACGCTCACATTGACGCTCTCATACTGAAACAAAATCAGCGGAGTATAATGGCACGAAGTGTCAGGTAATTAAAACTTTATTTCGAATTAGCAAAAAATAACTGAAAACTCTTCTGCAACACTAGCAAATCTAAAAAGCGTAAAGTATAAAACGGTAGCTTTAATTGAACAGGGTCATTGCGACATGAACAAGCGTTTTTAGATCATCATTACATACTACGAATGGTTTAGTATGTTTAACTTTGGTAACCTGCCGTTGCGACAGTGACATCACTTTTCAAACGAACAATGATAAAAATGGCAAGGATAAAATAGTATAGCCATCATAACCGCCACCAACGTATCCAGAAACTGTCAAAGTGCTACACAGCGGCTACGGGCATCGTGTTCATCATCCGCTGCAGCCTCCTCTCCGGCATAACTATGACTTGTCATCAGGAGCGCCAAGTGAGGCCGCGGCCTGCGATCCTGAGAATGCATTTACCGGTGCAAAACGTTTTGCTCCGTGATACCCCCGACGTCGCTTTTGAAAACGTTCTAAGGCTACTTCGCTCTGGAATTTAGTTACCTATTTCGCAAAACATAGGCAAACATACACTGTGGCCGCAGTCATGAAACATTTATTTCTGTTAGGAACGCCGAGGTGCTCAGAGAAAATGCTTAAAAGGGTGGCCCAGTATACCAACAGATAGCTGCGCGCGATGTTTCACTCAACGCACGAACGCATGAACGCACTGAACGCTGTTTCGCTGAGGCTTTTTGAAGCAGTTTGATACACTTCGCTTTTTACATTACCCCAAAGAAGAAAGCCCAAAGGGGTACAATCTGGTGACATCGGTGGCCAAGAAACGGGGCCGCGGCGCACAATCTATTGCGAACGAAAATTAATGTCATGAAAACGCAAAGCACAAGAAGACGAATGTGGTGGCGCTCCATCGTGTTGGTACCACATCGAACGCACAACGCTGAGTGGAAGTTCCGATATGAAGTCCACCACCCCATCCTTTTGAATGCAGTCTGTGTAACGCTTGGCTGTCATGTTTCCTTCAGCAAAGTATGGCCCAAAGATGCGGCGGCGAAAAATTACTTGCCATACATTTATAGAGAAATGCAACTGATGCGTGTGTTCTCTCAGCCAGTGGGGGTCTCCTACTGACCAGTAGTGCGCGTTGTGTAGGTAAATGCAGCTTTAGCCGATGCTAAAGCGCTCCAAAAGAGTTTGCTATTGGCGGCTGCTAGACTACACATGCACGTTAAAGAACCCCAGGTGGTCGATATTTCCGGAGCTCTCCACTACGGCGTCTCTCATAGCCTTAGTCGCTTTGGGACGTTAAACCCCATAAACCAAACCAAATTTTATTTTTTTTTTCAGGCGTCATGGCGCACGAGCTGGGCTCCAGTAATTACCAGTCCCATGTGGTGGGCGACGAGGCTGCACGCAGACGGCGGCCACTGCGAGCCACTTTCCGTTCGAGCCACAGATAAAGCGCGGTGTGCGTGTGACGTGTCCAGCTGTGAGTGATGTCAGCATGGGGGCTTGACTTCGCTAAAGTCACTGGAACTCTGAGAGTACCGCAGCTGCTTTCTCTTTGCAGCCGTGCCGCCCATTGGCCAGTTGCGATCACGTGATTAGGCGCCGCCATAGATGGTCCACTCACTCTAGGAGCCGACGGGGCGCAGTGCTTCCGAGGTGGTTGGATGGCGTGTTTTACGAAGTAGCACGTTCAGTGTCGCGTCTGTGTGCGTGCGTGTGCGTGTCTGTGCGCGCGCGTGTGGGTCTGTGCGCGCGTCTGTCTCTGTGTGCGCGCGTGTCTGTGTGCGTTCACGTGTCTGTATATGCGTGTCTCTGTCAGTGCGTGTGTGCGTGCGTATCTGTATGCACGCGTCTTTGTGCACCGCGTGTGCCTGTGTGCGTGCGTGTGCGTGTCTCTGTGCGTCGTGTGTCTGTGTTTGTGTGCGTGTGACAGCTATAAATGTCTTCGGAGACGTTGCTTTACGAGATTTTTTTTCAGTGCTGGTCATCGATATTGCCTAATCAGACTTAAATAAAAAATAATAAATTGCGGAGTTTAACGTCCCGAAGTGACACGTCAGCTATGAGGGGTGCCGAAGTGAAGCGCAGTGGGGGAATTTATGCCACTTGGAGTTATTAACGCGTACTTACAACGCACTGCGCACGGGAGTTTTTGTATTTCGCCTCCATCGAAATACAGCCACAGCGCGTCCGCATGCTATCTGGCTATCTGGCCACACAGTTAGAACGTTGGTGCCCTCGTCGACCTTGGGGTCGCCCAACTACCTCCCCCAAGCCTCCGACCGGCGACTGACCACACGGAGGGAAGAACAGGCGGCAGGAAACAGTAAGCGTAAAGAAACGTTTTATACACAGCAGACTTCCAAGTCAACTAATTTACAAAATGTTTTGCTATATCCCGCTGGTATGTACGCAGCCTGCCGGGTTTACAGTTTTCCAGGTGCCGAAAACATGCATTTGCGAACCTCTCACGGAAGCGATAGGACAAGCCTGCTTCTTGCGTTGTTAGCTCACACCCGTGGGCTCAAGAATACGAGAGGCTGCGCAGCTGTCGTGCGACGCTTTCAAGGTTTTCGCCGCCGCGGTGGCTCAGTGGCTATGGTGCTCGGCTGCTGGCCCGAAAGACGCGGGTTCGAACCCGGCCGCGGCGGCTGAATTTCTTTTGAGGAGAAATTCGACGCCCGGGTACTGTGCGATGTCAGTGCACGTTAAAGAACCCCGGGTGGTCGAAATTTCCGGAGCCCTCCACTACGGCGTCTCTCATAGCCTTAGTCGCTTTGGGACGTTAAACCCCATAAACCAGCTTTCAAGGTTTTCGAATTCCTCACCTCACCTGAGCAAGAATACTTTCACTGATTAATTTTTGTGCAAAACCGATGAACAAGGCGGCCGCAAGGGAGACTTTCTTCGCCTAGCAGACGACGCGCTCGCCGCGCTGGACCACCTCTGGCAACAACACTCCAATGTTGCCTGCGCGCCGCCCGCTGGTTGCGGTACTTTCAGAGTTCCAGTGACTTTAGACTTCGCGGCACCCAGCTGCCGCACGGAGCCCGTTGCGGGCGTGTGCAGCGCGGAGATTCTCAGCGCTATAGTTCAGCGCGCAATTACATTTTCGTAAACATAACGACTGATATCGGGTTGACTAATCATCCTCTACAATTTTCGAATGACAGACATCTAACTGCAGTAACTGAAATTTTGTTAACAAATTTTAGCTGGTTATCTACCTAAAAACCACTTGGAACCCCTTTTATAGCGCCTGATACGACCCCTGATCAGGTCGCGCGAAAAAAACAATTTGACCTCGAAAGCTTATTTTTTTTTAATTACTTAGTCTTCCTTCTAACACCGTGTAACTACCCCCCACAGCGTCAAGTGAGCAGCCAGCTAGAAAAATAGCTTCATATTAACAGACAGACAAGCAAGTGCTACGCACTGAAAACAAAGGCAGCTACTCTAAGTGCTTTAAACATATCTGCTGCAGCGACTGGCCTTTGGCATTAAGCCGCTGAAAGCACGCAACGCATTCGCTGAAGAAATGACTGCATTGGTACACGGAATAAATCTTCCATTGTTAATTATGGGGGTCAATCTTGGGAATGTTAGACGAAAAATACGAATGGTTCACTCGCATCACTTTCAGTAGACACATGCACTGCTCAGCAAGCGTATCAATCGCCAATGGTGGTGGTGAAAACGTTTATTTGCTCTATTTTAGAGTGGTTTTTGCGGCTTCAGATCGCGTCTTCCATCTTCTATGCAGGGTCGGTTCCCCTAGTCCAGGGATCCGTTGAGGGTAGCTGCCTTGCGTGTACGCCTTACTAGTCCTTGTTGGACTTTCAGGATGTCCCTGGATAGCATCCTCTCCCACTGTTCCGCAGGGGGGGTTTCTATTATGGCTAGCTCGTCTATTTTCTGGCAGGCCAATGTGGCAAGGTGTAGGGTTGGTTTGTCTCCACACCACGGGCAGTCGCTCTCGTACTGCATGGAAAGGTGAGTGGCAGAACGTAACCGCAGACAACACGCCCACATCAGGGGCTGCGTGTTTGTGCAGCGAACTCCACAACGCCGTCCCAGGTCGTTCTTGTATAATATTAGTCCCACACTTTCCTTAAACTGCGGGAATAAACAGTATACCATGAAAACGGGGAAAGGTACGTAAAAAAGAAGTTTAAAAAGCGGAGCACACAGCGCACGCTCCGTTCCCTATCACATGCTCAGGATGCTGCAGCAGGTTTTTACAGGCGCATCTTAGCAAGTTTCTGTATTGGCATCAAGAGCAAAAATGATTTCGACACATAAGGCGATGCTTCGATTAATAAGCATTTTTTAGGCAGATAAGCGCGTGGTGGCCGAGTTACCTCCGCTGTGTAAACCTCATCCCATAGACTAGTTCAAGCCAAGTCAAGACAAGTTTATTGAACAAAAAGAATACAAGCAAAATTATTAATTGAAGTTAGTAGTTCCAAGTTTTACATAAGTTTTGAGTGAATTAGTAAATGACGACCTCAACTCAAGACGTTATGTAGCAACACCGCATTATAAGCGGTGCGTTACAGATCAACTCATTTGATTGTTCGTTATTTAGAAGAAATTCTTCCCGACTGATAGCTATAGTAGTATCACCCAAAAATATTTCTATGCTCTACCGCTGTCCTCAGTAATATTTTTTTAATGTTATTGCTGCTCGTATGTGCCGGAAACATCGATGTGTCGAAATCAATAAACAGCCCATTAACACCTAAAGCTTGAACTTAACCGTTCGTTTATGTGATAAAAGAGGAAAGAGTAACCAACGACGTTAAATGTGCGTCAAAACGAGTCTAGCGTGCACGGTGAATTCCGTTAGGGCGTGTTGGTGTTGTCCTCTAACAACTTCAACGGAAATAATAATTCCATTGCAGGGGAAAATCTCGGCACTGAAAGCAATGAAAAAACACGAAAATAGTTTTTCTTTGTGAGTGACACAGGTTCTCCTGCATAAATGGGGACGGCACCAGTGCAAAACGTACGCAGTAGTGGCGAAAAGACAAGTACAGCCACCCTGATTTTTAATAATATAGCGCGAGCGTCGACCGAACTGCTGGTCAGCGCCTTATAACGGCGATAAGCGTGCAACAAGGCGAGAGTTCGCGCACGCGCACGAAGGCAGAGCGTCGTCTGCTACGCTGTTCCGAGCACGAGGACACACGCCCTACCACAATATCAGTTCGCAAGATCCCGACAAGTCGTACAGCGCATGCGCATGATTAATATGTGACACTGCATGAGACGTGATTTTCTTCTCTCTTTTTTTTGCCTATTACGGGAGGCCAGCCTGGCGATGGAAAGTTATTACCGTCGAGACACTTCAAGGCTGATTAAAGAGCTGGTTGGAACTGCGTTTATCGCGTTCCAGGCAATGGTTTCAATGTGCTGCTATATTTCTTTCCTTTTATTTTTTTCTTATCATAACCTTGCATCGCCAGGCTGGCCTCCAGTAATAGGCAAAAAAAAGAGAGAGATAGAAGTCACGTCTCATGAAGTCTCACATATTAATCATACGCATGCGCTCTACGACTTGGCGTGGTCTTGCGAACTGATATTGTGGCAGGGCGTGTGTCCTCTTGCTCGGAACAGCGTAGCAGACGACGCTCTGCCTTCGTGCGCGGGCGCGAACTCTCGCCTTGTTGCACGCTTATCGCCGTTATAAGGCGCTGACCAGCAGTTCGGTCGACGCTCGCGCTATATTATTAAAAATCAGGGCGGCTGTACCTCAAGTGTTAAACTTTGCCTCGTTGCTTGGTCCATATCATTAATTTCGTTTCTCTATCTGAGCAGATTCATTATGTAATGTAGTGCTCATGTGTTGGCAAGGCGCACACCTTACCTGTACCGTGCTTTGCTATCTACACCACACTTAGGTTCAATATCTGTAACCTTTGCTTGAAAACGGAAAAACCAATGTGTACACATCAGTGTGGGTATTTCAAGCAGTATAATATGGTTTCGTGAGAAAATTACAGGTTACTACACACACGTAATCAACTCCGGTGCACTTTTCAATGCAGGGTCACAAAAAGTGCAGGCTCGGCGTCTCCGGAAAATAGTTGAAAAGATGGTGTGCGTCACGTGATATGGACACTATCTAAAGAGGTAATACGCTTCTGTAATAACGGAACGATAAATGATTTTATGCCAGATTGACAAACAATGGCCCGTAAATATGGCGAGTGGTACCCGTGAAAAAAACATATTAAGTATGTAAGGGCATAATAAACTCGATATTCTTCACTTCTCTGTTTTGGTGAAGAGGCTATGCAATGATTCTCGGCATGAAGATTTTGATAGGAGCTCTCCAACAAGAGGTGCAGCCGATAATGCGCAGCCGAGCAAATACGATACAAAGTACAAGACAAACAGTTCATGCTCATCCTTGTTGCCTGCGTCCTGTGGCACGGACGTGATGCGATGAGGAACAGCTAGTCCGTGTTCAGTGATAGCAAGCAGTAGGTGGCGGTGTTGCTCGCTGTAAGGAAGACGGCGAGAAATATTCATAGGAGAAAAAAACACAGAAACTATTTCAATTCTCAGTGATAGAAAGCATGGTAACAAATGATTCACACAGTTTATGGTTTTCAATTTCTATGCTGAGTTCAGAACGGCTTCTTTTGTTGCTTGTAAAGTAGGCAGAGCTTTACAATTTTATTTCCGGCTCTGTGCCCCCCTCGTCCCGCTGGGACTTGCTGCCAGTCATAGGGAGAAAACAGGTGTCTTCTAATGTATGGGCTGCGTCAGCCCCTTCATAGGGTGCTAAATGAATTTGGAAAAAATGGATAGGTGTGCGCCACTGACAGTAAGCCCTGCTGATAGTTCGAACAGCAGATATTAGGGCACAACTAGAAAAGCAGAAGTACTTACCACAGTGGGTTCAAAACACGCATAGCTGGTACTTGATGCACTGTGGTGAAATGCTCGCCAGGAGCCAAGTTCCACTGTGCAGCCGCATACACTTCCACCTCGTTACACGTACAAAATGCAACATATGAACTCTGCCATACCTTCTTGTAACAGACGGGCATATCGGCTTCATAGTTGCAACTTCTAATGCACTGTTTCACAGCATTCCAAATGACTTGAAAGAAATCCTTCAGACGACTATCTTCTAATTCGTCTTCATTGAACCTAATCCAGTCCATGCTCAAGCAAGGCCAAGCGTGGCCTGCCTCAATTCGAGACTGAATTTCCCGGAAGGAATTCACACTGCCTGAAACAATCGGAACGCTTCGGGTGGCTGTAATGCTGGATTGTATGTAATTGTTGAGAACGAGCATGCCTAGGGCCCAGAAAGCAGTTGCCAGGTGTCCATGCATTAAAGAGCCAGCCGCAGACGTCGGAGGACTCCGTCCCAGAAGTGCGCATGAAAGCAGCAAAAAATAGCTTCCCGCGTGGAACGTTCGCTGTGTTCCAAAAAGAAGGTGACAGCGGGTAAATGTAAAGACGCCTATTGTACACGCGTCTCCAACCAAAGTGACGCATAAGTAGGCGCATGATGTCCAGCTATCCATAAAGGTGATTCTGTTCCTTACTCTACGCCGGCTGAAGAAGCACTGCGGAACAGGGGAATATTGCGCATATGGGTAAACGTCTCCACTTGATAAAATGCTGCTACCAGTAGGAAGGAGGACTAAGTCAATAACCTTGTATTTGAAATCTCGCCAAAGCCCTATTTTCTCTATGTGCAAGGTATTGTTCAGGCTTCGGTATCCATCAATCAGAGCAAAAGCTTGAGATATTTTCTTAACGTCTGCATGCACCTTGCCATAAATGGCCAATAGAGCAGGAATCGTCTCTCCTTTTGTGAAATGGGGTTTGCTTGCCGAATCGCGATGAAAGACCTCAGACGCAGTTACTCTCCGGTAAGTCTTACACCGTTGGTAGCGGTCTTCAGTAACGTTAATGTCGCTTGCACTAACACTGATAAGTTGGCAGAGAGGAGAATCAAAATATTCGTATAGCTCACTGTTGAGGTCAGTGTCGATCACCCACCAATGTCTCACCTCCGTGAATATTAGGCTATAAATGTCCATTTTAGTCTTATCCGGTGCAGGGCGGAAAAAGAATATAAATATTATCCTCTCCTGAATTCTAAGCAGTGAACGCGTTTTTGATAAACGACCACACCTGCTACGAATCCCTTCGTACTGATCTTTAAATTCACAATATACCTCTGAGGTTGTGGCTTTCACAAACTTAACCGCGACGGGAAGCTGCTTAGCAGTTTGGTAAAGCCTCTCTGTATCTGACGAGAAATAAAGAAGGACCGGTCTAACCGGGAATCCACGCGAAGCTTCCATGATATCAATCATGGGAGGGCATAGCTCAGACGAGGTCCAGTCAAACAGGAGGGAGTGCGGAATAAATACATATATCCACAGAAATTTCCTCCGACAACAATTAGCCATGTCTTTCCGAGCCTTCCGCAGGAATGCCTAGCGTATACAGCAACCACTTTAAAGGAATTCTGCACCTAACTCACGTGCTATGTGCACATCAATATATCTTATACAAGAGCTTAAAATATCGACGAAACTTAGATCAAATAATATAAAAAGTATCTCCGGTGGAGTAAATCATGATGTGACAACGTGGCGATCTGCGCACGCGTCTGGGAGGCCGAATGTTTGTGGCTGCATTACGCATACTCGGGAGTGATGCAAATTGGCTGACCAATCAAGTGCAGATATAAACATTGCAAGTAGAACCTTCGGTGGTCATTAATTCACCTCTTAAAAAGAGATCAGTTCTGCTCTCGCAGGCAGTTCACGCCAACGTATAACTGATTTCATGAAGAGCAGAGCCTAGGCGCGAGTTATGTGCTTAATATCATGGGAACCAGTCTACGCGCGATAAACCGCAACAAAGGAGAGAGTTCAACCGAGAAGCCATTCGCCCAAGTCCTGCCCCGCAAGAACTGGTTGCTAGGCGACCAGTAAGCGTCAAAACAAACTAGCTTTGGTGTTTCTGCAATGGCATGGTAGCGCCGTCTCTTATAAAATAGGAATTGACTTGAAATATTCCATGATCGAAGGTGTGGTAATTGACTGACAAAAACTGCAGGTGCGCAAAAATAAAAACAATACGAATGTGGAATTGCATGCAGCGCACTTCCGCCGGTGCTGCGTCCTATTGCACCGCCTCCAGTTCTTGAAGAATTTGTTTTTTAATTGAAAGAATGAATAAGGCGTTTCAAGATTGCCTTAGTAGCCTGCTCCTGATTGACTTCGAGGCTATGGCGTACACGAAGAACTGCCGATATTCTAGCGCACGGCACTTTTCGAATCCAACCTGATCGAAATCTGGCCATCATGTCGCAGGTTAGAAACAGGAAATCTTTTATGCAAGTGTGCCTGCATACGCTATATACTCTAAAAATTTCAATGTATTCAAATTAGAATAAAGTGAGCTGTTTCTTTGCACACGAGACCAATCGAATTTTTGAACCTGAAAAAAAGGAGTGTTTACCACCTTTTATTTATTCTTTTTTAGTCTTTTGGAGCAAACATATCTCTTGTGTCAGGAGAATTAAGAGAACAATCGTTTCTTTAATGGTATTTGTAAAGAAATCTCTGTGAATGGTTTGCTCTCTGAAGCAGATCTGCTCACTAGTGATGTCAGCTGTCGCTGCCAAAATTGAGCACCATATACAACTATCTGAGTAGTGCATTTTGTGCATTAAAAACGCCTTCGAATTAAAATTCTGTCATGCCAGGTTATCCATTATCGTCTGTTCATATTTATGTTGGTGGTGGAGTCATAGGCCCGGAAACAATAGTTTATGAAAACATACTTACGAGCCAGACCAAATGCGCAGATAATGGAGGAAGACGGAATTTTTTGGTGGTGCTATTGCGTACTGCCAAAGCATTATTCAACAGTGTAAACCTCGAGGAGGGTCTTGCGATGTAGGACCGGGGAGGACTGGGAGACCCTACTGAGCTCGCAGGACCCGTCCGTGCGACGATCGCCACCGGCAAGGCTGCCAGTGTTATGAACCTTAGGAACACAAACACTTGAGTGCAGCTCCGTCGTGCAGGGACTGGCGGGCGTGCTCCGAATTCCTTCAGTTTTTTTTTTCATTCTCTCTCTCTCTCTCCCTGTTTTTCTCTGTGTGTGTGGGTTCGCGATGATTCTAGATTTGTGCGAAGTCAAATAAGCATATATATACTTAATGGCGGGCGGTCTAGCATCGCCCGGCAAGAAAAATTCAGCGGAAGCACAGTTTTTGCATGTGTACACTACCGCCACGTACTTGAAAGCTCAACTGAGTGGTCCACTGACCCAGAGAGACGGTACACGCGTTTTCAGCATTTTTTATCGTCAATTCCACCCTGCGTATATAATTTACGACAGCGGCCTATGCTCGAGTGCAGAGTTTCTCCAGCAGTGTTGTAAACGCCAACCCGTTTTGCTCTTGTGGCATTTTTCTCAATAGAATCAAGGCGGAAAGCTGGGCTAGTTGGTTTGTCATCATTAATTATAAGACTAGCGCATAAAACAAGGACACAGACATAGAAGGAGACAGGACGAGCGCTAAAAATCAACTGAAGATTTACTGCGACACACGGGTCCATAAAAGCGCTTCGGTGGCACATGCGCACACTAAATCAGAAGGAGCACAAACTAATAAATGGGGTAAACTGCTCTGAGATACATTTCTTCCTTGCCCACTTCCCACCTCATCTTTGCCCACATCACTTGCGCTGTTCAAGACGGAAGAAATGTATCTCAGCAGCAGTTTGCCACATTTTGATCAGTTTGTGCTCCTTCTGACTCAGTGCGCGCATGCGCCACCGAAGTGCTTCTATTTGCCTATTTGTTGCAGTAAATGCTCAGTTGATCTTTAGCGCTCATCCTGTCTCCGTCTATATCTGTCCTAGTGTTATGCGCTAGTGTTTTAATTAATAATGACATGTTTCTGGCGCAACGTTGTCCATTGCGACGCATGCAGCACATACCTCACGGTCACCACCACCGCGTAGCTCAAAGCGTGCTTATCAGTTTGGTGCTATTGTTTGCTGACGAATAATAACATGTGCAATACACTGCGCGAGAGTCTCTTGTTGTTTAACAAGTGGCGTGTTCAGCTGCTGTGATACCCTAGTGCTATCAAGCGGTTGCCAGCGAAGCAGATCTGATCATGCCATCGCGGGTTCGAATCTCATTAACGGATGCTCGCTTTATTTTTACTCTTTCTTTTGATTGGCACGAACCCAAAACATCGCGAGGTCCTGCTCGGAACTAACCAATCGGAATATTGCATCCCCACTGAAAGAAATTAAATAAATATCCACGACCTGGTTTAGAACCCGCGGTGGCGCGCACAGATAAGCTTCGCCTGCCACTGTGCGAGAGCACCGCGTTATCGTCGACACCGAACTCGTCTGAGATTAAGCTGCAACACTCTCTCGCGCTGTGCATTGCATATACACTTCTTCATTAACTAATACTACTCTCAAACTAATTATCACGAATTGAGTTATGCGGTGGTAGCGGCAGACAGATGTGCGCTGCATGCGTTGGCGTGAAGCGCTGTGACAGAAATACGGCACAAAAGCAATATGCGGTGGCGTTTACAACACTGCTGCAGAAACGCAGCACTGGACCATAGTCACGACGAAAAAAAGATCAGCACTGTGACGTGCGGCGCATGCCAACGCTCGGCGCTGCGAATAGGAACATGCCGATAACAGAAGTACTAGGCGTGTTCCCGAAGCCCAGCTTGGTGCCAGCCGCACGGCGAGATTTTACTCGCTCCGGTGACGTCATTGTGCTAGTGTTTATCGCCCCGTACACTGGCGCTGAAGATGAAAAGTTGAAGACGCGCATAACTGGCTTCCTCGTCCTGTGGTTTTCAATCGCAGGTATGTGTAGCGCTTCCGCAATATATTTCTTTGCTTGCACGTGTTAAATCGGCAGCCGTTTTTTTTTTTTCTCGTGCGCAGTATTCGTCAGTAGGACAGTCTGACTTCGTCACTTCTAAAGTTTTTTCGAATGAGGCAATATAGTTATATTTCTCTGATGAGATGAAGCTTCACTGATCGGTTGAGAACGCCGGAGTGGCTATTGCTGACTATTTCTGGCATAATTGCTGGCTATTCCCACAAGGTTTCTTATTCCCAACTTTTTCTGTTCTGTGAAGTATGGTTTGCTTAGTACTTACGTCAATTCTCTATTTGCACATTTCAGTTGTGCACTCTAACTGATTTGTTTTTCTTTGTCCTAAATTAATTTCTAGTGCCTGTCATTTGTATCCATTTTCACTTGTATCTTTACGGATACAATTTTTGTAACTGCAATTCCGATTTTAGTTTGGAAAAAAGATCAATTAAAAAAATTGTACGCAAAGCAGCCTCAGTGATCATTGCAACAGTTGATGAGCTGAAGAGACAAGATAACCGATGCTGTAATTGATGTAACTAAATGAACGAATGTTTTTTGAGGTCAGCATATTCTTTGCTTCTTTCGAGTAATATTTATTGCACAGCCACGCTTGTAACACGAGAGATACTGGTAGTGAAATACACAGAAATCATCAGATAAGATGCAAAAGTGTCTTCCTACACAATGAACCAGAAATAGTACACATGATAAAAATCCCAGACCATTCTGAATGTGTAATACCTGTGACTTTTGTGACAGTGTACTTTGATTGAATGACCAGCGAAAAAAAAAATCTTACGCAATACTAAGAAAGAAACCAAGAACGATTTCTGCAAACCCGATAAGATTAAAGCAGTTTTCCTGTAACACATATTGAACACGCTACTTCTAAAAACTGCATCTTGTGGT
Source organism: Amblyomma mixtum (assembly GCF_055824585.1). NCBI lineage: Eukaryota > Metazoa > Arthropoda > Arachnida > Ixodida > Ixodidae > Amblyomma > Amblyomma mixtum. The sequence continues at coordinate 130,718,113 of NC_143021.1, read as the reverse complement.
GTTTAACTTCCTGAAACCACACCTAGGCTACAGGAAGGATAGAGGAGGGCTGTTGATTACTTTATAACGCCTGAGGTTTCCAACATACGGTAACATTTAATAATAGACTGCTGGTTTTGTATTTAGCCTCCACTGAAATACGACCGCCGCAGCATGTGTCGAGCCCTTGATTTGGTACAAGGCTCCTTCTTACGGCGTTTTTAAGGGCAATATTGTAATCACTATTTCCTAGTCAAACTATGCTGAGTGGCAAAGAACAATTATGACTAACTCCTGGCATATAACGCCTGCACAACAACCGGGCACTTGCCTCACGATAGCGTCCGTGCAAGAAGCTGGGATAACTGCCAAACTCTGAGAGAGGGAGTGTCATTCGGCTTCGAGACGTTGGTGAGATGAGTGCGTTTTCGGGATACGGCGGCGAACCCATAAGGCGGTTTGCATGCGACGAAGTTGAGACGAAGCTTTGGCTGCAGCCGGAGAGATGATTCGTGGGCCAGCAGGCGCAGCATGGGGCATTTTGTGTTATATGGGGCTGTAATCACATCGCCGCGGCACAGGATGAGAATTTTGAGGGCTCTTTGGGCCTTCAATCAGATTACACCCGTGGTGTGCTGCCGAGGCGAAGCGAGGCGGCAAAAGCTTTTGAGTAAAAGGGATTTCGACTAAACAAACTGTGTTGATAAGAGCTTGTAGAAAATCTTTGAGAAAAGTGCGAAGCTCAGAGCAAACTGAAGAGGAATTGACATCAACTCCATGCCCACCAGTGGCTACAAAGAGTAGTTCATTTCTAATACAGGAGTGCACTATGACGATAATGCGGGTTTTGATAACGCCAGGATGGCACGAAGCCCCAACGAACAAACAGGGAGCCGGATCGGACGCGAAGACAGGTTTAACAAGAACACACACCTCCGGGTGCGCTCCACTGACAGCCAGCTGCCATCACTTGGCTGCTGCGCAAATAGGGTCGGCAAGGCATGGAATAAAACAAGTTAAGTATCCACAGATTCAGAGTGCCTACCCCACCCTTGAAAACAAGCTCTGCAATTCTAGAAGGCAAGCGATAATAACACGATACTAACCACCCAACACCGCTGCACTTTATTAGTGGGTCCTGCCATCAACCGTATCCTCCAGGGTTGAGTTTAGACTGCTTCTGATACTGCAGAGGGGAAGGCACCTTCTTGTGACCGCCGCACACAGCTGTCAGCAGGTTGTAGCCCGAGCGAGCAGTAGCCCCTGAACCTAGCTGGCCGCGCTTTATGAAATGGAATCTTTTCTATTTGGAAATATTTTAATCACATCTCTGGAAAGCAGTGGTGGATACCAGCAAGACCCATACGTCTGCCCTTTGAATTCACTGCTTGAGTGAGCGTCCTGACAACGTAGCTACTGTTCGTTCGGACGTATGGGTTGTGTGATATGGTCCGTAAATTCTATACATTATTCCAAGACGAAATACGCATGGATGGTGCAGTAAATAAAAATCTTGTGGAAATCATTTGTGGTGGAGCCGATTTTCGGGGAGGCAATAATTGTGATTGGTATCTACACAAATGGAGCCTGGCGGCTTGAAAGGAAAGTAATGCAAATGCTCCAGAATCACCATAATCGAAGGCAACGTCGTCCTCTTCGAGCGACAAAACCTGGGGCAATCGCTGTACCGACTGAGATAACCTGGGCGCCTAAAGGCGTTGCGACGGAGGGAGTTGATTGAAAATTGGAAGCGGGAAAAGTCCTTGTTCAAATCGACAGGGGGCCGCATGCAAGGTGGAGTATAGTATTGTAAAGCAAGATTCATCATCGATTTCATTTTGACGCCCTCATTGACAGCATTAGGCTAAATATTTCTTTTTGCAGCCCTCCTTTGTCAGGATGGTTTAAAATTATATATAAAACCGCAGAGACAAACGTGAACAGGCGGTGGAAGAAAGGGACTGCAAATTTGTGTCTGTTAATTATCCGATTTGCGCTCGTTTCTTTTTTGGAATGAAGTATGTAGTGTAATTTAAGCCGATTATTTCCCACCTTTCTGAGTCAGCGTTCATTCGGCATTGCTGCTCAGCGTTGCTATCGTGTTGTATTGCAAGTGTGGCATGTGCCTAAGTGTAATGGCCTCTCCAAAGCTGCGCGGCGGACGAGCAGACGGGAAGAATGTGGTGAGGGGGTTTGACGAGTGGGTTATTTTATAATTTACGATCAATAATTATTGCTATCACTGCCGTGGAACTACACATCGCTAGATGCGACCCTGTCTGCACTGCAGCGTAGAAATAGCCACGGCGAACCACACATCGGTGATGACACTGCCCAAGTGAAACTGGCCGACGGCCGACCATCGGTAAGCAATTGGACAGTGCTCGGCAGCCGGTATCCTCGGCCAACCAATGGCAGCCCCTAGTCGGGCCGTGGTTGGCTGCCAATTGGGCTGGTTAATAGTTGGCCAAAAACGTTCAGCCAACTACCGGCAAATGATAGGGAATTAGTCGGCACCCAACGCTCGGGCAACCACACGGGGACCATCGTAGGGCCATGGTTGGCTACCCACTGGCTTGGCCGGTGACGTATATGCCAGACGAACGAGCAGTGGACGCGTGGAAATTGCGGACGAAACGCTCGATCGACGTACGTTTCATATTATCCCAATATTTTTTTTTTACGAGTACACTGCGCGCATGACTGCGTGCATGTTGAGCCTAATTTATCAATCGGTGAAATGTAATGTGTAAGCAATATGAAGGTGCAATTCTGCGGCATCAATTTCGTTTTAATGCTGAGCATTTAAATAATTGTCGGACGAGTGCAGTTTCATCGGGAAATAAAAGGAAAGTCCCGTAATTCTGACATCAAACGAAACCGAAACTCAAAAGTTTCGGTTTCGTTGTTTTATTGAAACTGGCAAGCAATCGTTTCTTTATCTAGACGTAGTGAAGCAATGTAAATTTTAACTTGCATAATTTAAAACAAATGAATAAAATAACACATTTATTTTATTGTTTGTTCCTCGCGAACATATTTTTGACAGAACATCTACGAAAGCGCGGTGTCAGTCACAACGACTGAATCTGCGACGCGATGCTCTACCCGCGCTTTTCAGTCTCATGCTCTCGTAGCAGCGGCGTAGCTGGCATAGTGCTTTGTTTGGATTTGAAGCATTGGTTGTTGCTGCAGTGCCGTGTCTTGGCTTTTCACCGTGACAACACCACCTGATCTAAACGTCGGAAGGTAAGACCTCATCACGGAGCGGTTCTTGAGGGCGAAACGCCGCCGAGAGCTTTATCTGGCGAAGGCGGGCAGCGTGCGGTGTTTGCAGCAAGACGCAGAGGCGGCAGCATGCTCTGAGACATAAGATTTGCACCGCTCGGGGACAGCTTAGGGCAAGCATATGCAGCAGTGAATACTTTTGAATCCTCTGTCGTGGCAGCTGAGGCACAGTGTTCAAGTGGAGATCAAGCTGAGTCAGATGTAAGTGACTTGCACGGCCAAAACGCTGGTCCTGTGGTTACTCATGAACATGACTTGGTTGATGTTCCCGACAATGCCGAGTGTCCAAAGGGGATAAGGAGTCAGTTGAGGGCTTGGGCTGTGAAGCATCATATCAGGAGAGCGGTAGTTAATTCACTGCTTGACATTCTTAGGCTGCACTTCACTGATATTCCTAAGACACAGTACGCTCTAGTGTCCACTCGACGAAGCGTGCCACTTGAACAACTCGGCAGTGGTGAGTGCGTTCATTTGGGCCTTCAGAGAGGCTTATTCCGTGCATTGGACATGTGGCATTCGGCTCCAAGTAATGGAGCCGGAAGTTCTTCACCACACTGGTGAAGAATTGTCATGCTGTGCTAAACATGCTGGTCATTTTATCAGCCATATATTCTTCAGTACAATACATTTGTCCCAGGTGGTGGAAATTCCTGGAGCCCTCCACTAAGGTGTCCCTCATAGTCCATGTGTTGCTTCTGGGACATTAAACCACTCAATATTTTCCCAGGAGAGAAAATTTTTAAGTGCTTCGAGATTCTATTCTATTTAGTCTACTTTGTCATTTAAGGGTAAATATGCATGTTGGCGGCAGGGTAGCTGTTTTATTGTTGGCTTAGATTGCCTCATTAAGGCAACTTGTTAAAACAATTGCTACTGTATACTGCATCAGGTTTCATGCAATTGTAAAAATAATGAATTTCTAAAACTGCTTGCAGTTGCTTAGTGCTATTTACAATGGCACATACAATGCCAAATTTTTCAGTATATAAGGCTCTGATTTTAGCTAGAACATTTATAATACTGTTGTGAAGACATTGAAGACTGCCCACAAATATATCATAATGGATGCTATGTACAAAGGACAGAAATTCTAGTTTATTGCATTTTGCCCTCATTGCCGCATGTTATTTTGGGTTCAAAGTGAATATTGCAATGGTTATGGAATATAGGGCTGGTTACTGTTATATCCGAGTCTCAACTACAAAGCACTGGATTATTTGGTTGGAATATCACTGCTGAGCTGGTTTGAGCCTTTGTGAAGTGGTGGCATTTGTTTTTGCTCTCTTCTTTTATCGTAGCCTGCCTGAGAGCACACTACCCTGAACAAGCGACCCTGAAGAATAGCAGCGCTGTTATAAAGCGCTGGCTGATTGGCGTGCAGGATCGGGAAGGTGGCCGCAGCCAGAGGCGCCAGCAGACTCGAGCAAGGGAGGCAGTGGGCACAGAAGAATAAGACTTAACTTCACTTCACTTTAAAGACCCCCTTCAGGGGGTATTACATAAGGCGTGGGTTAATATATTCAACAATAATAAATATGCGGCAATCATAAACAATCATATTCAACAATCATTGCAGTATGATACAAATGGTTACAGCGGATAAGAATGAAGGTGGGCACGTGATGGCGGCAACATCGGCGGGGAGGGCATTCCAGTCAACAATGGTGCGGGGAAAAAAGACCTGAAAAAGTTGCAGTACGCGATAGAGGCCGGGCAATCTGAAACGGATGTGCGGTGCGGTGAAATATGCGGTCGGATGAGAAATGTAAGGTGTTTGATTCAGAGTGCTATGGAAAAACTTGTGGAGCAAACACATGCAGGCGACGCGACGGCGAACTTCAAGGCTTTCGAGACCGGAATTATTCTTTAGAGATGAAACGCTGAGTGTATATGAATTAGCAGAATGAACGAAGCGAATGGCCGGTTTTGAACTGATTCGAGTGCATTTGTTAGGTATATTTGGTGTGGATTCCAGATGGGACTGGCGTACTCGAGTTTAGGTCTAATAAGGGTTTTGTAAGCTAGAAGTTTCACGTGCTGCGGTGCATGACGAAGATAATGGTTTAGGAATCCTAGAGATCTATTGGCAGATGATATGATTGTGGTAATGTGTATTCGCTAAGAAAGTTCGGTACAGAGTGTTACACCGAGGTACTTGAATGATTGGATGCTTTCTATAGATGAGTTGGCAACTGTATAGGAAAAAATAAGGGGGTTGCGGTGACGCTTAAATGAGACGAGTTTGCATTTTTTATCGTTTAGCGTTATTAGTCAGAGGTCCCACCATTCATGGATGCGGTTGAGGTCATTTTGAAGAGCCACTTGTTCAGAAATGTTAGTAACGGTACAATAAATTACACAGTCATCGGCGAATATGCAAATTTTACACGATACTTGTGGCGCCAGATCGTTAACACATATTAGGAATAAAAGCGGGCCGAGCACAGATCCCTGCGGAACACCGGATGTTATGGGGGAGAGTGCCTGAGTTGTGATTGTTAATAGAAACAAGCTGAGAACGGTTAGCTAGGAATTCTTTAATTCAGTCTAGAATATTAGGGTGCAGATTTAAAAAGGCTACTTTCAGGGATAGGCATTGGTGTGGTACCTTGTCAAAAGCCTTCGCGAATTCTAAAAATAATGCATTGGTCTGTATGTTACGGTCGAGGTTAGCATGCAGGTCGAAAGTGAAGGTTGCCAATTGGGTCTCGAAGGAAAGTCCCCTACGAAACCCGTGCTGAGCCGGATGAAGAAAATTGTTAGAATCTAGGAGGTTTACGACATGGGAATAGATAGATATATGACATATATATGTTCCATGATTTTGCAAGGCACACTGGTTAAGGAGATGGGGCGATAATTCAGTGGAGAGTCCTTTACACCTGATTTGTGGACCGGAATGACCCTCCCAACCTTCCAGTCATCCGGTAGCATTCCTGTTGAAAGTGATTGCGAATACAATAATAAAAGATATATGGCTGAAATGTGTTTGGTGTTTTTCAGTATTTTGTAAGATTGCACAGTACGCGTGCGTTGACAGCAAGTGGAACTGCTTGTATACTGATGTCTGCATAAAGGAACCTATTAATAATTGCTGCAAGTTCGTCTTCATTGTTTGTCTCCTCAAGATGCCTGTGCATACAGGTCGGATTCCTCATGGCCAAAATTTAGTTTTCAAACGTCATATATAGATAAGGTAACCACGATTTGTCATTGAATCACAGTCTAGCAGGGCACTGGCTGGCGACGGCAAGGTCGGCATACGGCCTCGGCCCTATGTTGGCAGCCAAAGGTCGGCCGGTGTGAGGCCAATAACCAATCCCGACCTCGGCCCAACCTAGTTTGCCAAGCTAGGGCCAAGGTCGGCCAGGCTGGCTACCGACTTTGGCCCAACATAGGGCCGAGGTCGTTTTTTCAGTTGGGTGTTGCAGGGCAGTTTGGCGTTTTGCATGCATGGCATTCCCTTTGTTAAATACGCAAAAGGCGCTCTGTATGAGGTTCCCCTAACATGTGGGAAGGCCTATATTGGCCAGACATGACGCTGCGTGATCGTGCAGGGGAACATGAGTGCACGTTAAGGGACAAGGAAAGTGGCACGAATTTGCCCGAACATTGCCGAAAATGATAATTCTGGTCGCGACAGAATGAGATCAAGATTCTTGGCCAGGGCAGCAACGCCATGGCGTGAGAAATAAAGGAATCTTTCTTCATAAAAATGCACACAGTTGCGTTAGCGATACGTTTCTTACATTGCATGGAAGCCAGTCAGCTTTGTTAAGATCTGTCTTGCAGGGTATGATGGTGTTATCACGTTTGCCAGGCATGCTCTGGGTGCATCCGCAAGCGCGTGCACCTGCTTTTCTTATATTTAATGTTGTCAACGTCTGAATAAACTAGTTGGAAGCTTGCGCTCTTTCTGTCGTGTCTTCTGGCTTCGTGTAGTCTTTTTTGCGCATGACCTCTCATGGCATTACAAGATAACTGCACCTTCTTTGCTCCCCTGTGTTCCCTTGAAGCCACACGTCGTTGTTCGATGGCCTCCTTAATTTCCATATTCTCACCTGCTTCGTGGCTTCCTCTTCCCTCTCCAGTGCTTTACTCTTTTTACTTGATTCATTTCTGAACTGATGGGTAATTCTAACTGATTATAATCCCATTTTTTCATTCCACTTTTTACCACCGGAAGCACGTTTTTTTCAAGCTCACTACCACCTCAACCTATCTGTTGTGATAGTGAAACGAACAGGGGCAGCTGACCCGTATCTAGCCAAGGAATTATGTAACCTGCAACTAACTTGTAGACTGATTTATGTCATCCACAGGCGTTCGTGGATAGCTTAAGTCTACTTTTACTGGTAGTGGGTGCCGAATGCCTCGCTAAACATTCTTGAGGCCATGCTTATTGGGCAAACTGTCCAATTTGCAAGCCCGTTTCTGGGCAGATGGCATGTTTCTGGGTCCGCAAGTCCTCTACTTTATTCGCCGCAAAAATCATGGCCAAAACATCTGATGTATGCTGATTTCCGTTATCGCTTACTTTATTTAGGCGAAAGCCTTTGATGCCTCATACTGTCGTGACAAAGGAATGTTAGCAAATGTGTCCGCGTTTCGGCGTCACTACTTAAAACTCTGTCGAGGCTGGGAATCGAACCGGGGCCCTTGGCATATGAAATGGTGACGCTACCACTCATCCACGAAGACTACGGGTTTGATCATGAATTAAGGCGCATGTAGTGAATGCTTGGGTTTCATAAATAAAATAAAAAAATACAAAACATTAAATAACAAAATGAACAAAAATAAAAAAAAAATAAAAATTGGAAAAGAAACGAAAATAATAATAAAAAATATGAAAAAAAAATATACAGTGCGCCAGGAAACGCTTTCGCCTTGCAGCACTTTAGAAAGACAAAGTGCCCCCTGAATTTTTCAGGACGTGCCTAGTCCGGAAAGAAAATAGCTGTGGTGTAACCGCTGTTGAACCTGGTAACAGAGCGAAAGCTGTGGTGTATCGGGCAACTAGACGAGGCTTCGCGTCTGTCACATTGACTGCGTTCCGAACAATTTGGCTGCTGGCCAAATTGGAATATCTGTAATGTGTGCGCTAATATTTAAGTTGTTCAGGCCTTCCCCACGACGTCGATGCCATGAGCTGCCAATCAACCTTTGTTAACAATTTAAATATGCCCTTCACAAATATTGCCACACTGTTGGCTCTCTGCCGGCGCCATCTGGTGGCCGAACCTTGGCTCCAGGCGCGTGGCCGCGCGTGGCCGCGCGTCGTCTTCGTTCTGCTTGAGCTCGGCGGTTCGGCGGGCTTCGTCCTCGGAAACGCTGTGACTTTTGGTGTGAAATTGTCGGTGACATTTGGTGGAGGTGCTGGGTACCATCCCATGTACGCTGACCCCGACGACAGCCGTGACGCTTCTCCCCGACCCGCGGACGCCACACCCGTCCACAAAACGAGCCGTCGCCTGCGAGGCCTGCAACCCGAGTTCGAGCCACTAACAAGGCCTGTCAGAGCGATGACGTCCACCACTGGCAGCCAGACAGGTCAGTACTCCGGCAGTGCCCCGCCGTGCGTCCTTCTCGCACCTCGGTCGCCACCATCCTTCCACGGCGACCGGTTTGAGGATGTAGAAGACTGGTTGGCCAATTTTGACCGTGTGGCCGCATTTAACCAGTGGGACGACGAGCGGAAGCTGCTGAATGTATATTTCGCACTGCTCGACTCGGCGAAAACGTGGTTTGAGAACCACGAGGCGTCCTTTTCCAACTGGGCAGCTTTTCGCCGTGAGTTGCTCGCCACATTCAGCTCGAGCCAACGGAAGGAGAACGCTGAACTTGCCCTTCGCTCCAGGTCACAGCAGTCCAACGAGAGCGTGGCCATGTTTATAGAGGACATGACACGCCTCTTCAATCGGGCCGACCCTACCATGCCAGAAGCTACAAAGGTGCGGCACCTTATGCGTGGAGTGAAGGAGCAGCTGTTTGCTGGCCTCATACGCGACCCTCCGCTAACCGTCGCCGCCTTCGCCAAGGAAGCTACCTCCATGGAGCGTTCGTTGCTGGAACGGAGCGCCCAATACGGCCGTCAGGCAAATGTAGCGGCCACTCAATACTTCGCGCCCTTGCCAGGCCCCGGGGATGAGGCGCTGCGAGAGATTGTACGGAGCATTGTCCGCGAAGAACTGCGACACCTCCGCATGGATACTCCGTCGGCAAGCATACCTTCTACAGCGGACGTCATCCGTGACGAAATTCAGCGCGTGGTGCAGCCACCACCAGCACCACTACCGGAGCCACACGTCATGTCCTACAGCGATGCCCTGCGCCGACCTGCTCCCATGCCGCAAGAGTTTCGCCCAGTTGCCGGACCTCGAACATCCCACCGTTACGTGCGCCCAGTCGAGCAGCAGCAGAACCTGCGCCCTCCTGTCAGCAAAGCGCACGTGTGGCGCACGCCCAACGACCGCCGGCAATATCATCTAGGCAATCATATTCAATGAATATTTCTTCTCCCACCCCTTATGTATACCCCCAAGGTGGAGTCTTCAAAGTAATAAAGGGAAGCGAAGTGGTCATCTCCGTACATAATTCGAAGATACGCTTATAAGACATCTGTGCATGACTGGACGCGCTCCATTTGCTGGACGATCGTGTACATTGTGTGCTAGGGATTCATGGGGCGCCGCACGGGGCACCGCCGCACAGGAAGTTAATGCTAGACTTATTTGAGCGGCACAACCTCATCATCATCATCAGCCTGACTACACCCACTGCAGGGCAAAGGCCTCTCCCATGTCATTCAAATTAACCCTGTCCTTAGGTGAGCGGTGAGCGGCACAACCTAGTTATTGCCAATAGAGAAACTAAATGTGAGGGTCAAATCACGTGGGGATCCCGTAAGAGGAAGACAACCATTCACTACTGCCTAATGTCGCAGGGCATCTATAACAAGCTCGCAATAATGGAAATAGACGAAGAGGGGAAGAACAGCCTAGGAAGTGATCATAAACGTATTAGTCTACAATTGGGAACCCTAGTCAAAAGAGAAATGCAGCGAAGTCAAAAAGGCAACGCAAAATTAAACGACGAACAAATAGTGCCAACAGCAGCCGACACAGAGGAAGCAATCGAGCAACGCCCCATAGAAAAGCGGGGCTATAAGCAGTTAGAACTACTCATGAGTACAAAAATTAAACAAGTAAAAGGAGTAAACCGCTGGAGATGAAAGAGGATGCCACGAAGCTGGGGCAATATAGGAATTAAGAAGGCCATCGAACAAAGACGGGCGGCTTCAAGGGAACACAGGGAAGCAAAGAGGACGCAGTTATCCGAAGAGGAAATAGGCGAAAAATGGGAATCTTATCGACAAGAGAAACAGCTTGCTCAGGTCCTCGTCCAGGCTAAAATAAAGCAGTCTTCTGATAAATGGCTGGCTGAAGTACGCGAGGCACATAAAGGGAGGCCAACAAAATTCTGGAACCATATAAGCTGTTTGCGAAAAACAAATCAAAGAAAGCAGGAACAGATTAAAGATGCTGAGGGAAAATGTTTTGAGGGAGACGATTCTGTGAACTACATTACGTCATTTACAGCTGCGTCTTTTAGTAACGACAATGGGGTAATCTCCCCAAATGAGGGAGCAACACAGGGCAGCAAAATAGAGAACAGATTTGAACTGACTAGTCTTAACTGGAAAAAGGCGGAAGCAAATATTCCTAAAACCACGCGCGCAGGGATAGACGAAACTCCAATTAAGATGATTAATGACCTTGGCCCAAAAAACAGCGAAACGCTGATAAAAGCATTGGAGACAGTCATAATGAATTTGATCTATAAAAGAAAAGGAGATAAGATGAACATAAAATCCTTCCGTACGATTACGATA